>NW_006921666.1:8667494-8669674 GCF_000298275.1 Orycteropus afer afer | reverse complement strand
GGAGTGGCTGGTGGGTTTGAACCACCAGCCTTCTGGTTAGCAGTCAAGTGCCTTAGGCACTAAGCTACCAGAGTTCCTTTGTTTCCATTGGGGGTCTAAAAACTAGGAAGAAAGGCTTTGACGGCCTGCTGTTGAAGAGTGAGTTGTGGACTATCTCTGATAATCACCTCCTTAGCTGCTTCCAGAACTACAAAGCACATAGTGTCCATGTGATGGTATCTTTCTCTCAGCATCATTTCCTCTCTGATTGGAGCAAATTGTTTACTTTAAAAATATATAACAAAGTTTTAGGAGGCAGGAGGGCATTTATACCCCTTTCTCCATAATGAGGACAGGCATCCTACCTGTGAGTGGCCTTGTTCCCCTTCCCGTTGGACTAGCAATTGCAAGCTGACAATTCTAGATCCTGTTTCTGTTTTCTCCCCAGAGACACTAGGCTCCAATATTTCCCATGTGCAGTGGCCACATCTGCTGTGTTGCTATGCCGTCATCTGGTTGCTATGACTTGTGAGGTTGTGGATGTGCCAGAACGTGAATCTATTAATTTAACAGGAACTAGGCTCAGCACATATATTCCTTGTTAGGTCATTTGCTTTGCTACCTAAACCACATCCAATGTGTTCAGCAATGGGCACGTTTCCTAGAGTATGGCTTTGCGAGAATGCCAGATGCCCTGGATTTTGAGTCTGCACAGTTGGTTTTATGTTAGTAAGTTACTGTGGAAGACATAAAGTCTTTCTAGCATGGGTTTGTGAACAGGTCAGTTCAGAAAGAAAATCAAGGGGAGGGAAACAGTTAAAGTCTATGGTCTTCATTCTTTACACACTTAGGTCCTTTCTGCAGGAAGTACATGTACCAATTTGAGCAGCAGGAATCCCCTTCAGGATCCAGGGAGCTCCTTCTGAGCTCTCCAATGCTAGAACTAGATGCTGTGTGTAAAAGGAGCTATAGTTCTTTTCTGCCGAAATCACAGGAAGGCATTTTTCATTCACCCCTTCAATTAACACTTATTGAACATCAACTTGTGGGTGTGCTAGGGATGCAAAGATGAAAGGGACAAACTCCCTAGTGGGAGAGAAAGACATATAAATTACAATGCAGCATGAGAGATATTATAATCGAGCTTTTCATAGGACGCTATGGGATCAGAGAGAAAGAAGCAGGTAACTCTGTCTAGGGAGGGAAGTTATAGGTCACCACCAGTATTTTACTTAAAATATATATAAAATATAAATATAAATATAAATATAAATATATATATATATATATATATATAAAACCAAAAACCGATCCCACTGCCATTGACTTGATTCAGCTTATAGAAACTGCCATTGGGTTTCTGAGGCAGTAAATCAATTGCCCTGTCTTCCTTCTGTGGAGTAGCTGGTGGGTTTGAACCACCAACCTTCTGCTTACACACCCACACACACCCACACACAGGAGTTCTGGCATTTGTGTGTGTGTGTATACATATATATATATACACATATATTATATTATTTGTGTGTATACATATTTAATACATATTATATATTTTATACACACACACAGGAGCTCTTGTGGCGTAGTATGTAAGGCATTTGACCACTAACCAGAAGGTTGGTGGTTCAAATCCATAAGCTGCTCCTCAGGAGGAAGCTGAGGCAATCTACTTCTGTAAGGATTTATAGCCTTGAAACCCAATGGGAGTCACTATGAGTCAGAATTAACTCATACACACACACACATACAATAAAAAAAAGAATCAAACTCACTGCCATCGTTTCCAACTCATAGTGACCCCTTTTTGGGTTTCCAAGGTGGTATCTCTACGGAAGTAGGTTGCCCGATCTTCCTTCTGCAGAGTGGCTGGGGAGTTTGAACCACCAGCCTTCTGGTTAGCAGTCAAATGCCTTAGGCACTACACCACCAAAACTTCTTATAATTATATAGCTGTTGTTATTTTAGGTCCCTAAGTGGCACAAACAGTTAAGCTCTTGACTACTAGGCAAAAGGTTGACAGTTCAGAGACACGTTGGAAGACAGACCTTGTGATCTAAGGTTTTTTTAAAACCCTATAGAGTGGGGCAAGATGGCGGACCAGGCAGAAGGATTGCACAGACCCTCTTCAACAAAGAAAAGGGAAACCAATTAACACAGACACAGAAGATAATCTTGGACCCCTGAGCCTTGAAGGAAAG
>NW_006921666.1:8631623-8660154 GCF_000298275.1 Orycteropus afer afer | reverse complement strand
ACAAAGTATATGTGAACTGCTGTATGAAAAGTGAATTTACTCTGTAAATCTTCACCCAAATCCTAAAAAAAAAAAACAAAACCCTATGGAGCAACTCTTCTTTGCACACATGGGGTTAACATGAGTTGCAATCAACTCAGTGGCAACTAACAACCACAACAAATTGTTGTTAGCTGTCATTGAGTTGGGCCCGATGCATGGTGACCCTATTCACAACAGAATATGACATATATACACACACACGGATATATATAAACATACAGGTATGCACCACTTAATGTACATTCAGAAATGGTCTGACCACAAATATGTCCATGATCCCATAACTTTTTTTTTTTTTTAAAGACAAAGCAGCTTTCCTTTTGTTTATTATCCCCCCCTAATGATTTTAAAGATCTCAAACCTAGACTGTTGCAGCACTGGACCACAGGTGGGATACAGGCAGGTGAGGCAGAGGACATGGTTCTGGGCACAGGCTTTCAGGCTTGCAGGCAGGCAGGTAGCAGTGGGTAGGGCTGTAGGGCCCTGGCTGCTCCTGCTGCTCAGGTGGACTTAACAGCAGGTGGGGCTGGGTAGGCACCACTCCCCCCACTCACTTACTCTCACTGCACCCCAGTCACTGCCCTCTCTCCTGCCACTGCTGTGGGCCTCCTCCGGCAGCTCTAGTAGCAGCAGCAGCAGCAGCAGGAACAGCGACAACAAGGATGACCAGAAGTGGGCTCCCACAAGCGTTTTTTTTTTTTTTTTCTAATTTTTATTAAGATTTGGGTGAAACCATAGGTTTTAATATGGTGTTCACACATCATCCAAATCACATAACATCCTATATCACAGAGATTATCACGGACATTAAGCACGGCATACCTGTATACTGAAATTAGTAGCATGCATCACGCTAAGTAACAATCAGAATTGTCTTATGTAGCTTCCATTTCAGTTATGTAAAATATATACGTATATTTGTTTTCAGTTATATAAAATATATGTCTATTTGTTTGAATATATATGCATTTTTAAAAAAAAATTACATATTTCCTACCTGTAGGCAAAGAAATATTAAACTCTTGGGTAATGACTACCACACACTGAAGGGTCTATGATGGGCCAAGCCTCAAGATAATGTTATCCAAGTGCGTAGTTGAAGAAACTAGTCACGATTTAAGAGACATTTCCAAATCCTTCCAAATTCTCCTTCCTTAGTAAATCAGAGGCCAAGCTGGAGCACCAGCCCCTTGTGTCTTCTCTTTTCCGAGCACAGACCCTTTCCACCATTGACAGATAGGCCTGTTCTAAGGCAGTGAAAGAAGAACTGTCCCCTCTCTGGCCTGTGGGATTGTGGGAAGGAGAAAGAGGAGTCAGAAGTATGACATGGATTTTCCTCCTCTCTAGGTCTTGGGTGGGAGTAGAAAAGTATATTACCTAGTGTTACTCCAAGTGTAGAGGGAGCTCTTACCCTACTCTCCACTGGGATTCTGGGAGGAAGCTCCCTTCAAGGGTGTTTTGTACCAAACCAGGAGCAGCCACATCAAAGTGAACATGGTAGTCAAGTCTGAGAGCCTCTGCAGCTTAGCTCTCCTGAGCTCCCCAAGTCCCTGCATGGCATGGATATCACATTGAGAGTCAGTAGCCTACTAGGGGACTGCCCTGGTGAGGTGAGGTGACCCTGCAGCAAGCTCCAGTTTACTTCAGTGAGATCTACAGGGAAGATGATCACTGATTGCAAAGGGGAGAGGCCAGCGCTGAGGGGTGGGGTTGACTCTGATGAATGGACCACAAGTTCACCCACCACAGATGTTAGCAGCTGGGGCCTGCAGAGCAAGCAGAAACCAAGAGGCAGCTAAGAGTAGCTAAGTGGTTAGGAGCATGGATTCTTGACTGACCACAGATGCCTGGCTTCAAGTCCCATTTCTGCCACATACTAGTTGTAGGACCTTGGACAAATTACTTATCCTTTCTGGGTTTCCATTTCCTTATATATAGAATGGGGATGATGATAACAACAGCATATACATTATTAGGTTGTCAGGAGAATTACATTAGTTTATGAAGCTCATCCATAGGAAGTTTCAGTTGTATAAGTAAATCATTCACCAACCAAGAAGATGTTATATGGATATCATCTGATTCCAAGATTCCCATATTCAGTTAAAAATCACCCCAATCATCAGTTCATAGAGAGGGGCAGATCTGTTATTTAGACTATAATTATAAAATGTAGTGTAAGTTGGAAGATTTGATCCCTCAAAACAGTTCTGCTGGGAAGATTGAGCAAATCTTTACATCTGTTTGCCCAGACAGGAGGGGGACTGTGATAGGCAGATTAGTGGCCTTCTCAAAGATATCCATGTCCTAGTCCCTGCAACCTGTGACTATGTTAGGTTACATGGCAAAGAGCAATTAAGGTTGTAGATGGAATTAAGGAATTAAGAGTGGAGATGGAATTAAGGCTAATTAGCTGACCTTAAAGTAAGGAGATTATCTTGAATTATCAGGATGGGCTCAATATAATCATAAACCCCAAACCAAACCCACTGCCATCGAGTCAGTTCTGACTCATAGCAACCCCCATAGGGTTTCCAAGCCTGTATATCTTTACAGATGTAGACTGCCTCATCTTTCACCTGTTGAGCAGCTGATAGGTTCAACCCACCAAACTTTTGGTTGGCAGTCAAATGCCTTACTGCAGTGCCACCAGAGCTCCTTAATGTAAGGGTCCCTAAAAGAAGAAGGAGAAGTCAGAGTCAGAGGTCTCCCTTTGACTTATAGAAGAACGGTCAGAGAGATGCAACATTGCTGGCTTTGAACATGGAGAAATGGGTCTATGAGCCAAGGAACATAAATGCCCTGTGGAAGCTGGAAAAGGCAAGGAAACATATTCTCCCTTAGATACTCCAGAAGGAATGCAGCCCAGCCAACACTTTGATTTAAGCTCAACAAGACCAGTATTGACCTACATAACTGTACTAATAAAAATTTGTATTATTTTTAGCCACGAAGTTTGTGGTAATTTGCTACAGTAGCAATAGAAAACTGAATGCAAAGATATTTTCTAAATACAC
The DNA here is from genome assembly GCF_000298275.1 of Orycteropus afer afer. Classification (NCBI taxonomy): domain Eukaryota; kingdom Metazoa; phylum Chordata; class Mammalia; order Tubulidentata; family Orycteropodidae; genus Orycteropus; species Orycteropus afer. Next base: position 8,657,095 of record NW_006921666.1, on the reverse strand, counting down.
TGTTTTCTGGGAAGTGTTTATGTAATGTATTAGAAGCCCCAGTTTTCCTATTAGCAGCAAGAGGATTGGTTTTGATGATGCAAAGAGGGCCATGCAAACTCCCAGGATGCCGGGTCAACCAGGAGAAGATACTAGCTTGAAAGTTATAACCTGTGCATAGTGTCCTGACTTAAGGAGCAACTCTAGTTCATACACCATTTCCTGGAACTTCTACTCAGACTTGACAGCTGTGGATGCTAGCAGGCCACAATACGGAGGCCAAGTGTAAAAATGGTTCATAAAAAGTAAACCAGAATTGACTGACAGAAGTGCTATGGAAATTCTGTATATTTAATGACAGCAGTTTCCCAGCAAGGCTGTACAACTACCCAGAGTTCGTAAATAAAATTTCTTGGCAGTGAATAGAAAAACAGAAATTTATGAATCAAGACAATCTACACAGTGGTCCTGGGATCCAGGCTGGTCACCAATGCTGGGGTCTCCTTCAATCACCCTGCACAGATTGCTTTTTCCTGTCTAAGACAGATCAATATTTACTGGCATGCATACCTCAAAGTGCAGAGCTCACTGCTCAGTGGGGAAGAAGACTGCTAACTATAAGCCTGGCAGTTCAAACCCACCAGCCACTCCTCAGAAGGAAGGTCGGGCAATCTACTTCCGTAGTGATACTGCCTTGGAAACCCAAGGAGGGATCACTATGAGTTGGGTCTGACTTGACAGCACATAACAACAACAACATTGCTCTTGGGACATCAGTCTAAGCATAACCTGGAAAATATCATTTAGGTTCATAGGCCAAGAGGTTGGTAACCATTCATGGGAATACTTTAGGGCTCATGGCTTCTTTTGGGGAGAAGAAAGTCCTCCTCCTGTTCTGGATGTTAACATGGGGATTACAGCAAGGTACCAGGTCTGTGGCAATGTAGAAAATCCCTAAGGAGCATTTGGGGGAATCTTCATGAACTGAAACTCTTTACAACTCCAAGGAGCTATGTATTAAAGATGTAGTCTATGGATTGCTTGGACAGAAGAAAGAACTCGTGGACCTCCTAACTTACCCTCTTCTACTTCCCAATTGAAAATTAAGGTTGTAGATGGAATTAGGCTAATTAGCTGACCTTAGCATTTCCAGAAGGCAATGAGATAAAAGGGACACTTTGGACAGCCAGAGCTAGATTATATTTACATGTTAAGAGAGCAGCCCATCAGAGTAGCTGGATAGTTTGTGGCCCCATGTCACTGTTTTAGAATCACAATCTAAGGCTGCCTCACTTGAATGGCCTTTACCCTGCTGTGTTGGGCTTTGCCTGGCCTCCTGACATAATTTTTGCCCTTTGCCCCTAGTTGGAGGGTGTAGTCATTGACTCACCTGTCATGATCTCACAGTCTGAATCCAGTCAGTTGGTTAACTCCCATCTGACGTGGTTGCAAAGAGCATGAGGACCCGTGGAATGTCACAGTATTCCTCCGTGGACCATGTTCCATGGCCTGGTATGGTTTCTCCCATATCTATGAGCTTTTGCCTTGAGCTAATTTGGCCTTTTTTTAGCTTAGGAATTCATCCTTCTCCAGGGAGAGGACCAAAACTAGCAGCCACGAAGCCTGGATTCTGGATCCTGGTTTTAGATACAATATATCTATCTCACACAACAAAAAGAGCCTTACTTCCTGGCCAATCTAGTCCTGGTTTCAGATGAGAGACTAAACCAAGTTGATTGTATTATGGTGATTGGCAAACCTTACCACATCTATTACAGGCATTGGTGGATATGATGCAAGAGGTGGATGGATCTCTCTCAGCTCATCACAGCGTGGCCACCATGTACTTCCAACATGTACTATCCCCAGGAAGCAGATAACATTCGGAAGGCAACATTCTTCTCCTTTCTGCAGAGTTATGGAGCTTCCAGGTATTTCTAAGCCTTATGCAGAGGAATGATTGGAGTTCACTGTCGAGGCAGTGAATTAAGGGCTACATCCATCCACATGCCAAAAGCCACAAGCAAGTCCCTAAATGCTCTTTCCATAACTGAAACCAAAAGCGTCAATATAGAAAGGTTAAGACAAGTCAGCTCGGGCTTCCACTTCCCCATCTTTCCTTTACCTTGTCTAGTGGGATAGCTAGAGGACTGTGAACTCACTTTACATACACAAACTTAACACTTGTTGAGAGACAGTTCTTCGTGGGTCTCACATTTCTGTATGCCTTGCGAGGAGTCACTAACTGCCTTTTTTCCCGCTTACCTTTTTAACATAGAGAAAAAAATTTTCTCTAAAGAAAAATGCAGGCTTGTTGTTGTTGTTAGTTGCCATCGAGTTGACTCTAGCTTATGGTGACCCCATGTACGACAGAAAGAAATACTGTCCTATCCTATACCCCCTCAGATTGTTGATATGTCTGAGTTCATTCTTGCAGCTATTACAGTGCTTTCCGACCTAGGAGCCTTATCTTGCACAATATAAGATACTGGACAATATTCTGTTGTGATTCACTGAGTTTTCATTGGCTAATTTTTAGTAGATCACCAGACCTTTTTTCCTACTCTGTCTTAGTGTGGAATGCATACTGTCCATTATTTAAGTCTCTGGTTTCCTAAGTTTAGGGTTCCTCTCCTATGATGTATCACACCGTGTGTACAGGTGTCACTTTGCCCTCTTCACATTGCCTTAGGGAACTGGGAGCTTAGGGAACCAAGAAAAGAAACTGCCAGTACTCTTGCTACTGCCATTGCTATGAATAATGACATCCTTTATCTCTGACCTAGGAGTCTTGTGTCTTCTACCAGTATCCATGAAACTGTGGCAGATTAACTTGTTAGCTTGCAAGTAGGGTAAAATTTTATACCCTTCACAATTCTTGACAGCCTCTCATTTCTTTCTCATATAGCACACACCCTCAATCCACCAACTAATTCCTCTCACCCCTGTGACAAAGCCTCCTTGGTAGTTTGGGCCAAGGGGAAACTACTCATACAGAGAGGTGGGGACAGACCATAGGATCCAATTAAAGAGCAAGACTATAGCTGGGGCAGGACCTGGTAGCAGGGCTGAGATATCATGAAGCTGGGTTTAAGCCTGAGATCAATAGAGGATCATTGTAATTCTGGGCTGTTTATTGCTATATTGTTAGTTATATGTTCCAGCCAGCTGATGGACAGGCAATTCTGAACATGTCTCAGTGAACAGATGTATTAGTTTTCTCACCTGTAAAAGATCAGTTGGATTAGATTATTTTTGAGTCCCTTCTAGCTATAAAATCTATGTTTTATGAACTTGTAACAGGTCTGCCTAGCACGCATAATCAGGCCCTTGATCTAATTTAAAATAATGATTACAAAGTGGATTGTGGTGTAGTGGGAAGAACGTAGCTTAGAAGGTAAGAAGCATGAATTCTAGGACTACTTAGCTGCGTGACCTTGGCCAAGTCACTTACCTTACCCTGAAGAGGTAAGTGTGGGATGTATGCACAAGATGATTTTAGATGGTACGTGGCATTGAATTACATACTGAAAAAAATTTTTTTTCGTTTTCATTTTTCCTTTTATTTTTCTGAGTACGCCAAAGAGAGAGTCTCTGTTTAGTCTTGGTGTACCTTCAACAAATCTTTAACATCTACTAATCTTTGTTTTGGGAGCTCTGGTAGCATAGTGGCTAAGACACTTGCCTGCTAACCAGACGGCTGGCAGTTCAAACCCACCAGCCACTCCTCGGAAGGAAGGTTGGGCAATCCTACTTCCGTAGTGATACTGCCTCGGAAACCCAAGGAGGGGTCGCTATGAGTCGGGTTTGACTCGATGGCACATAACAACAACAACAACAATCTTTGTTTTAGCATAGTGCCTAAAGCACTTGACTGCTAACCAGAAGGCTGGCGGTTCAAACCCACCAGCCACTCCTCGGAAGGAAGGTTGGGCAATCCTACTTCCGTAGTGATACTGCCTCGGAAACCCAAGGAGGGGTCGCTACGAGTCGGGTCCGACTTGACGGCACATAACAACAACAACAACAATCTTTGTTTGAGCAAACAGAGAAAAGCCTCAAGTTCAGACACTTCTCCGGCATAGCTAGCTAGAAAGCATTTAGAAACATTGTGTAGTAGGCATTCCTTGATTTATTGTTTATTTGTTTCATTCTCCATTTATGACCAATGATTCAAGTTTTATGGTAAACCCACTACCATTGAGTCATTTCCGACTCATAGTGACCCTATGGGACAGAGTAGAACTGCCCTCTAGGTTTCCAAGGCTGTAATATTTATGGAAGCAGACTGCCACATATCCCTCTCATGGAGCAGCTGGTGAGTTCAAACAACTGACCTTTCAGTTAGCAGCTGAGCACCTAATCATTGTGTCATCATGGTCCCTTCCATTTATGGTAGTGACCCAAAATTTCCTTTAAAAGTAAATTAATTATGGCACAACATGCAAAACGTCGTCACTGTCATTGAGCTGCAAATGTGAGAGTTGTGCTGGCAGATATTTTGGTGTTTATTTTTTCACTATTAAAAGAGAAAGTAAATTAATTATGAAAATGTTCCAAAATTGATGGTAGCAATGGTTGCACAATTTTGTGAATATACTAGAAAGATTGAATTGTATGCCTTTATATGAGTGAATTGTCAGATATGTGAATTATATCTCAATAAAGCTGTTTTTAAAAGCAAATTAACTAAAGTAAAAGGGAGGACTAGTTTAAATAAAACATTAAGCAACTGATATGAAAAAAGATGTGCAGAGAATGGATAGCAAACAGTGGTGGGCTTTGGAGAAAACACATTTGCCAGCAATGTGATCTTGGACAAGTTTCTTAACCTCTCTGAGCCTATCTCCTTAGCTGTTGTTGTTATGTGCCATCAAATTGGACCTGACTCATAGTGACCTCTCCTTGGGTTTCTGAGATGGTATCACTACAGAAGTAGATTGCCCAACCTTTCTTCTGAGGAGTGGCTAGTGGGTTTGAACTGCCAGCCTTCTGGTTAGCAGTTAAATGCCTTAGGCACTATGCTACCAGAGTTCCTATCTCCTTAGCTACAAAATAGAAATGGTGATATCACTTTTGATTTGTTAAGAGCCAGATAACAGAGGACATGAAACCCTCGGTGAGGGCCTGGCACAGAGATGACTTCTGATAAAAGAAAATGTTGACTGAGCACCTACCCTGGTGGCCGTCCTCTGGCTTTCACGTTTCAGCTCCCACATCCTCATAATAACCCCGTGCAGCAGGTATGTTATCCTCATAGGAATGAGCTGTGGCATTAGCTGCCAGTGGCACTGTTGTCAGATGCCGTCAAGTCTGCTCCGACTCACAGCAACCCTGTGTACAATAGAATGAAACACTGCTCAGTCCTGAGCCACCCTCACAATCCTTGCTATACTTTAGCCCATCGTTGCAGTCACCGTGTCAATCCATTAGCTAGAGAGTATTTAATAACATTGCGTGTTGTTGTTGCTGTAGTTAGATGCCGGCGAGTCAGCTCTGACTCATAGCAACCCTATGGACAACAGAATGAAACGCTGCCCAGTCCTGGGCCAGCCTATAACACTGCCTTGCTGTCATTAATAGATGCCACGATGGACTCAAACATACCAATGATCATGAAGATGGTTCAGGACTGGGCAGCATTTTGTTCTGTGATACTTAAGGTCACCATGACTCAGAGCCAGACTAAAGTCAACTAACAACAGCAGCAGCTGTCATTGATTGATTGAATGAACTTTGTGGAGAAAATTATGAAGAAACCTGCCCTGGTGCCAGCCCCTAGATTTTCACATGTTAACTTCCACATCCCCACAATTACCCCATGTAGTAGGTATTGTTATCTTCATGTTATAGATGAGTGAGTTGTGGCTCAGAGAGGTTAAGTAACTTGCCTAGAGTCACAGCACTAGTAAGTGGCCCGAGATGAGGTTCAAACTCTGGTCTCTCCGACTTCAAAGCTCCTGCTTGTTCCCTCTTACCACACTGCTCTTTCCCCACCAACCTTGAAGTCAGATCTGGTTAAAGAGGACCCACCTGGCTGTGGACATTGTATCCCTGTCTCACAGATGAACCTTCTCAGTCTTGTTGCCAGTTCAGAACAGCTCTGGGGACTCCAGTTCCTGAATCTGGCTTTCCACTGTTTCCCCTGTCCCCGATTGTCCAGTGGAATGTTCTCTTTATTCATTCAGTCATATAGGGTCTGGAGTCCTTTTCTTGGTCCCCCTATTCATCTGTTGGTTCTCTACCACCTCCTGCTGGACTTTTCTTATGTCATCTACTTGCCTGTTTGGACTTTGGCCAATTGCCTGGCATCAAGACCAGTACTGATCCTATGTGGCTTAGGATGCTGGGTGTCTTAGTCCCTGCCTGTCTTCTGATTTGATGGTGACCTCCACCTACAACAAGTGAATCAAACTCAGGCTACTTCTCTGTAGGGCCACTGCAAATTCTCAGTTTTGTTAGCTCCTAACTGGACAACTATAACAGCCTCCAGTGTTACTTGACCCCATTCCTTCTCCAAAGTGTAGTTAAAAGAAAGCTTTCTTTTCTACAGTCTGATTGTGAAATCTCCTTCTTAAAATCCTTCCATGTCTTCCCACTGCCTTTGAATAAAGTCTTGACTTCTTAGCTTGGCTTTGAAAGCCCTTTGTGCACTGGTGCCTACTGACCCCACCAGCCTCTTCTCTCTTACCTTCTTTTCACTCCCTAAGATCCAGTCATGATGGCACTATGTACAGGCTCTGAATCCTCTAGATGTTCTTGACACACAATTGGTGCTCATTAAATAGTAAATACAAGAAGTCCCAGGTTACCAATGAGATCCATTCCCAAGTGTGTCTTTAAGTCAGATTTGTAGGTAAGATGGGATAGGTGCATACAGTTCTTATTTAACTTTACTTTAGTGCAAGAAAGGAGCTCTGGTCGTACTGTGCTTAAAGTATTGGGCTGCTAACCAAAAGGTCAGTGGTTTAAACCTACCATCTGCTCTGTGAAAAAGATGAGGCAGTCTGCTCCCATAAAGATTACAGTCTCAGAAACCCTATGGGGTCACTAGGAGTTGGAATCAATTCAATGGGAGTGAGTTGTTTTGTTTTGTCGTGCAAGAAAAGGCTCAATGCCTTTTCAGTGGTTTAAAAGCTTCAAGTGTAACAAGTGGGGATGATTGTGATGAAGAATTTTTATGAGTAGGGATTGGTTTGATTATTGCAAAGTGAGGGCAAATTTACATATCATTAAAGGGCAAGTACAGACAGACGTTGGGACGTTCATAACCTGAGGACTTACTAGTAATGCACCCTAACCTCTTGCTTCTAGTCCTATTTGTGCCCTTTCCTTCTCTTCCTCCCAACTAATTCTGACTAATCACTTGAACTTGACTTACATGTTGCCTCTTCCAAAAACCCTTCCTTGACCCCACCTTAGGTACACCTTTCTGTACTCTGATAATTACCCTGAGCTTTTATCTATCAGAGTGAGACAGAAGTATAGCAGAATAACTTGAAGCGTAAGCTCTGAAGTCATACAGTCTGAATTTAAATTTTAGATCTTCCACTAGTCCCAGCTGTATGATCTTGGGCAAGTCACTTAACTACTTCTTGCTTCCATTCCATAGAGTTCTTGTGAGTATTACGTGAAACATTGCATGGTCAATGGCTTAGCACAGAGTCCAGCATACAGTGAGCACTCAGTAACAGCTATTGCTGTTGCTAGTTGCCATTGAGTTGACGCCAACTCATGGTGACCTTATGTACAACTGAACAAAACACTGCCTGGTCCTGGAGCATCCTCATCATCGCTGATGTCAGCCCACATCATACCTATTGTCATTGCCAGTTTCCTGGTTTACTTCCTCACTCTAAGCTTCTTGAGAGCAAGGAATGTGTCTCACTCACCATTGAATCTTTGCCTGCCAACCATAGAACCTGACACAGATGGTGCTCAATACATATTTGTAGAATGAGTGAATGACTATCTTGCTCCTTGGTTTAGCTTCACAGACTCTGATCCAGAAGTTTTCTCTGGATTCCCAAGACCAGTTTTCCCTGCCTTGGTCTGGACAAAACACAGTCCAAACCTTGTCTATGATATTCTGATTTCAGATCTAAATAACTGGTCTCAATTCCAGACAGAAATACCCACAGGCAATGCAAAAGGGAAATCTCTCTCTCTCTCTCTTTCATACAGCTCCTATGGAACACCCTCCTAGCACCTCCATTCACCTCCCTTGCTCTAGTTTGTTATGACAAGGTGTGGGCAGCATCCAAACAGAACAGATCATTCATCCCTTCAACGAGGGTTTACTGGGCCAGGCCCTGCTGCTGCTGAGGATGCCAAGGAATCTAGGGTATGAGCCCTGCTCCTAGGAAGCTTCCTGGGAGTTGGCTGGGTCCAGACCCGGCTGACCAGGCCAGGAGATAGGCAGTTGCAGTGCTGAGTGTGCACAGTAGACATCAGAATCTGACTGAGCCCCAGGTTTTCTGTCCAGACCTGCCTGGAGAGGCAGTGGCTGTGCAGCTGGAACCACAGCACTGGGAGAGCAGCCAGGACTGGGGCCTGGAATCTGCCACTCAACCAGCTGTGTGACCTTGCATTGAGTCACTCCACCTCTCGGGACTCCTTAGAAAAGGAGGTTTTGGACCAAACATGGAAGACTTACAACCTTCTCAGTATGTAGACCTCTCTTTTTTTTTTCTCCAGGAAGTAGAGATGCCCAGCTGGAATGCTTAGGAAAGGCTGCAAGAAGGAGGCAAAGAAGACTTTTTTAAAAGCAAAAAAAAACCCAAGCATTCCACATGATGGCAATTATAATTTTGGTATCTGTTGATTGAAAAATGCAAAATCATAAAAGGCAATACAACATTTGTATCTTTTAAGGCAATTTGCATTTTATGAATCACAGTGACATCTCAAGTCATTTTTAAAAATTAGGGGTGCAACATCCTTTGAAGTGCAGGGCCACAGCACCCATGAAAAGCTCCCACCCAAATCCAAACAGTAAGGCTTTTTAATCTTCCTCACTCTCAGAAACTTACCTATACCTCTGACTTGAAAAAATGTAAGGGAGAGCAAAGTATTGGACCACTGTTCTTCAGACTTTTATTCATTATAGAGTCCATGATGATGCTAATATGAAAAATTTCAAAATTTAAAAGCAGGGGTGATGGGTGATATTTGTTACTTTTTGGCTGCCCGGCATTTTGGCTGCCCTTCCCAGGTCGTGGGAGGGGGAAAAAAAAGCCCTCTGCCATGGACTCATAGTGACCCAATGTGTTGCAGAATAGAACTGCTCTTGGCCGTAGTCTTGAAGAAGATCACCAAGCCTGTATGCTATGGTGCCAGTTAGTGGGTTTGAACTGTCAACCTTTAGGTTATTTAGTCCAGTGCAAACTGCTTGTGCCACTCAAAGGCTTTAGGTGCGTGGAGGACTCCACACATGTTGTCAGAAGGGACCTGTCCCTGGAGAAGGATGTCATGCTTGGTAAAATAGAGGGTCAGCAAAGAAGGGGAAGACCCTCCACAAGATGGACTGACACAGTGGCTGCAACAATGTGCTCCAGCACAGCCATGGTTGTGAGGATGGCACAGGACTGGGCAGTGTTTCATTCCGTTGTGTGTGGGGCACTTGATGGCACCTAAAACAACAATGGAAATTACAGTTCACACCACCCACCTCTCACAGTAGAAGCTGAAAATGTCAAACACTTGCTTCCCAGCCGACCCTGTAACTAGGGCTCAGAAATGTGACCTGGGCCCAACCAATCTGGGATACCATCCTGGACTCTGAATCAGGAGCTGGGAATATAAAGGCCAGCAGAGAACCTCTTCTGGTGGGGGTGGTGGCAGCAGGGGCAGCCATGTTCAGATTCCAAGGGTAACAGCAACAGCAGGGTCATTGTTCAGACTCCAGGCCTGGCGGTGGAACAAGCTATCCAGGGTTCTGAGACCAGGGCAGCAGGAGTCTCTGGACAGTTTCTATGCCACAAATTTGGCTGTGACCAGCATTCTTTTTCTGTTTGTACCCTGAATCTGGCCCTCTCCAGCCTTCCCAGGGATTCTGTGAGCTATTCAACATGCTTTCCACAAATTCCTCTTTTGCTTAAATCATCCAGAGCCGGTTCTTGTGTTTTTAAGTCAGAGCCCTGACTGAGTCACAACCTTTTGCCAGTCAGTCTCTGCATCTGACTTACCTTTGTATTTTCCTCTGGTCACACACTTCTGAGAAAATCCAGATCCTATAGATGTATGGCTATAAAGATGTATTATAGAAGCCATTAGTTAAGACCCACTATATGCAAGGCACTGTTCTAATTATTTCACACGTATTAACCCATTTAATCCTTTTTACAGCAAACCTTTGAGGTGAGTCTGTTGTTAACATTTCTTTTTTTACAGATGAGAAAACTGAGTTATAGGAGTTGAGTAATTTTCCCAAGATCAATAATTTTTTGTTGTTCCATTGTTGTTTTTTAAGGAGCTCTGGCAGAGTAGTGCCTTGACTGCTAACCAGAAGGTTGGCGGTTCAAACCCAACAGCCACTCTGCAAAAGGAAGACTGGGCAATCTATTTCTGTAAAGATTTACAGCCTCGGAAACCCAAAGGGGGTAGCTATACATTCGAATCGACTCGATGGCAGTGAGTTTGGTTTTTGGTTTAGCTGTTGTTTTGGTGAAAAGATACACAACAAAACATATACCACTTTAATAGCTTCCACCTGTACAGTTCAGTGACATTGTTTACTTTCTAAGATCAAGAATTTAAATCAAGGCCTTCTTGCTCCAGGGTTTATGCTTTTAACTCCAAACTGTAGTGCTAATAACTTTTTTTTTCCCCATAGTTTTGCCTTTTGAGGTTACAATAGTCTTCTATTAAACCAATCTGTGATCTAGAAGGGTGGTTGCAACAATGGACGCAAGCATGGTAATGATTGTGAGAGTGACGCAAGACCAGGCCGTGCTTCATTCTGTACATAGGGTCACTGTGAGTCTGAACCAATTCAATGGCACCTAACAACAACTACAATCACTTAGAAGGAGAAGAGGTAAAATTTTTTGTTTCAAAGTTGAATGATTAACTATCAAAATAACCAATGAATGTTCTTTACTATCATAATAAACACAAAAATCAACATCTAAAACTTGTAACAAGTACTAAAAAAATTACAATGTTATTATCGTGCTGATCATATTCACTGTGATAGGCCTGGTGGTTTATTGAGGCTGGTGCCAAGAAAGCACTTGGGTCATCATCAGTGGACGTGCCCAGGCTGGCATGGCACTGCACCATCTGCATGACACATCCACTGTCAGTTCCAGCCAGGACTAAGAGATTGCAGGGGGAGCTTATGCCAAAGTCCACACAAAACTGCATCTACAAAAAAACATGCATTGATGGGGTATGTCAAAGGGACGCAGAGCTCACCTGAGAGAGCTGCCAGTGGCCAAAACTGGAACAATTTGAGCAAGAAAAATCAATAAAGCAGTATTGGATTATAACCCAAAGTACAAAATAAACATCCATGAGTCCATACTGATAGAATTGTTTATTAGTGCCTAAGGCACCTGACTGATAATCAAAAGGCTGGCAGTTCAAACCCACCAGCCACTCTTCGGAAGGAAGATTGGGCAATCTACTTCTGCAGTGATACAGCCTTGGAAATCTAATGAGGGGTCATTATGAGTTGGATCTGACTCGACGGCAGTGAGTTTGGTTTGGTTTGGCGTATATAAAACATAACATTTGCCAATTCGACATTTTTAGGTGTACAATTTAGTAATATCAATTACATTAATCATGTTGTATAATCATTACCCTTAATCAATGCCAAATTTCTCATCACTATAAATACAAACTCAGTACTCCCCAAACAATGGCACCCTTCTTCCTGTCTCTCCTGCCCCTGGTAACTGCTAATATACTTTGGTCTCTCACCATTTGCCTATTCTTGCCACTCCTTGGAAGGAGGGTTGGGCAATCTACTTCTGTGGTAATACTGCCTCAGAAACCCAAGAAGGGGTCACTATGAGTCAGGTCTGACTTGACGGCACATAACATGTCATTACATACAAGTGAAATCACACAGTGATTGATACATATTTCAGTTAGCATAATGTTTTCCAGGTTCATCTATGTGGTAGCATATATTAGGACTTCATTTCTCTTTATGCCTGAATAGTAGTATTTCATTGCATATACGTTCCACATTTTGTTTACCCATTCATCTGTTGATGGACATTTAGGTAGTTTCCACTTTTTGGCTATTGTGAAAAGTGCTACAATGAACATGAATGTACATGTGTTTGCATCACTGCTTTCAAGTCCCTTGAGTATATATGCCTAGGAGTGGAATTGCTGGGCCATGATAAATATGTATATTTTTAATAGTAACTTTACAGCAGAGAAACTTCATAAAAACTACCTGAGCAAGCACATCAAGGTTAATAGCAGTAGTGATGTTATATTGATATCATGTGCCCTTGATATGATGAGAATGGCACTGTATCTCTGTGTTCTGTGTTTTTCCTCTCACAAACACATAACCCTAGCCTAATAATGAGAAATACATTAGATACATTTCAATAGAAGGGCCTCCTACGATATACCTGACCACTACTCCTCAAAACTCTCAAGGTCATCAAAAACAAGGAAAGTAGCCACTGTGGAAAACAATATGAAGCTTCCTCAAAAACCCAGAAATAGAAATACCTTATGATCCACCAATCCCACTCCTATGTATATATATACTAAAGATGAAAGATCAGTGACACAGATAGACACATGCACACCTATATTCACTGAAGCATTATTCACAATAGCAAAAAGATGAGAACAACTTAAGTGTCCATAAACAGATGAATGGATAAACAATTTGTGCTACATACATACATACAGTGGAATCTATGCAGCTGTAAAGAGTAACGAGGAGGGTCTGAAACAAAGCATGGATGAAGCTGGAGAACATTATGCTGAGTGAAATAAGTCAGTCACAGAAAGACAAATATTGTATGATCCGACTATTGTAAAAAGTCAGGAACAGATATATACGCAGAAAGCAAAGTTCTTTGATGGTTACCAGGGATAGGAGGGAGAAGGATGGGGAATTAGTTTTTAGGTAGTAGATGCTTGTTACTTTCAGTAATGGGAAAGGTGAGACTAAATATGGGTGAAGTCAGCACAACTTGACCAAGATAAATAAAGACACTAAGAAGTACGCAAGAAAAATGGGCAAATTTGATAAATACTATAACATAAGATAATGGAGCTCTGGTGGGGTAGTGCCTAACTGACTGCTAACCAGAAGGCTGATGGTTCAAACCCATCAGCCATTCCTCAGAAGGAAGATTGGGCAATCTACTTCTGTAGAGATACCGCCTCGGAAACCAAAAGAGGGGTTGCCATGAGTCAAATTGACTCAACAGCAGTGAGTTTGGGTTTTTTTAATAAAATAAAATATATCACCTCTGAGTAATGTCCTACCTGAAACAATGAACTATATGAGATCAAACAGCCAATGTTTACCCAAAAGAAAAGGTGAAAAGGCAAGGAGGGAAAGGGGGGAAGCTGTTGTTAGGTGCTACTGAGTCAGTTCTGACTTAATAGCGACTGTACGTACAACAGGACGACCCTGCCCGGTTCTGCACCATGCTCATAATATTGCTCTGTTAGAGCCCATTGTCGCAGCCACTGTGTCAGTCCATCTCGTTGAGGGTCTTCTTCTTTTTGCCAGCCCTCTACTTTACCAAGCATGATGTCCTTCTCCCGGGACTGATGGTCCCTCTTGATAACATGTCCTAAGGACATGAAACAAAGTCTCGCTATCCTTGCTTCTAAGGAGCATTCTGGCTGCACTTCTTCCAGCACAGATTTGTTCATTCTTCTGGAGGTCCATGGGACATTTCACCAACACCGTCATTCAAACAGATCAATTTTTCTGAGTTCCTTCTTATTTATTGTCCATATTCATAGGCATGTGAGACGACTGAAAATACCATGGCTTGGGTTAGGTGCAATTTAGTCCTCAAAGTGACATCTTTATCTTTGCTTTTCAATACTTTAAAAAGGTCATTTGCAGAAGATTGCCCAGTGCAATGCAATGTCTGATTTCTTGACTGCTGCTTCCATGGATGTTGATTGTGGAGGCAAGCAAAATGACTTCTTTGACAACTTCAATCTTTTCTCCATTTATTGTGATTCTGCTTATTGGTCCAGTTGTAAAGATTTTTGTTTTCTTTTTGTTGTGGTGTAATCCATACTGAAGACTGTAGTCTTTGATCTTCATCAGTAAGTGCTTCCAGTCCTCTTTGCTTTCAGCAAGGTTGTGTCATCTACATATCACAGGTTATTAATGAGGTTTCCTCCAATCCTAATGCCACATTCTTCTTCCTGCCATAGTCCAGCTTCTCAGATTATTCGCTCAGCATACAGACTGAATACGTAGGATGAAAGAGTTCATCCCTGACACACACCATTCCTGATTTTAAGCCACGTAGCATCCCCTTGTTCTGTTTGAACAACTTCCTTTTGGTCTATGTAAGTAAGTGCTTTTGCATGAGCACGATTCAGTTGCTGTGAGATTCCCATTTGTGGTAGTTAAGTTTGTGTGTCAACTTGGCTGGGCCTGGTTGAGTGGCTGGTCAGCTGGATGTAGTTATTCCCCATGGTGATGGTAATTAACTCCATGGTAGAATCTATTGGAGCAGCTGAGTAGCAGCTTTAGGGATGTGGTCTGCTTCTCCTATATAAGGAACAGCTTTGGGAATGGCCTCTAGCTTACGGGACACTTGAAACTTGTGTGCAGCCGAGTCGTTGTACAGCAGCTTGCCATGCTCTGCCAATCTTGGGACTTTCAAGGGACTTAAATCGATGGCCTGCTGTTTTGTTTGGTAAGGTCAGGACTGTGCCATTTTATTTGTTGACCTTGGGCTTGTTGGCCTCAGCAGCCAGTAGCTGCCTGAGTGAAGAGATACCTCTAGCTTCCCTGGGCTGGGAGTAAGAGGCAGAGCTGAAGCCCAAGGTCAAGGGGCTTTCACACAGCCCCTAGGGCCTGGCACTTGGAACTCCAGACCTACTCTCCAAAAATTGTAAGAATAAACTCGTGCTTGTTAAAACCATCCCATTTGTGGTATTTTCTGTTAGAGTAGAACAGAGGTAACCAGAACACCGTTCTTCACAATGATATCCATAATTTGTTATGATCCACACAGTCAAATGCCTTCATATAGTCAATAAAACATAGGTAAACATCTTTCTAGTATTCTCTGCTTTTAGCCAAGATCCATCTGACATCAGCAATGATATTCCTTGTTCCACGTCCTCTTCTGAATCTGGCTTGAATTTCTGGCAGTTTCTTGGCTATGTATTGCTGCAACTGTTTTTGAATTATCTTCAGCAAAATTTTACTTGTTTGTGGTATTAATGATATTGTTCAACAATTTCCACATTCTGTTGGATCACCTTTGTTTGGAATAAGCATGAATATGGATCTCTTCCAATTGGTTGGCCAGATAGCTGTCCTCCAAATTCCCTAGCATAGATGAAAGAGCACCTCCAGCATAAGATCCATTTCTTGAAACATTTCATCAATTCCTGGAGCCTTGTTTTCCCCAATGTCTTCAGTGAAGCTTGGCCTTCTGCCTTCAGTACCTTCTTCTTCTTCTTTTTTTTTTTAGTAAAGGAGACTTTTTTTTTTCAGTGTACACATTTTTTTTTTTTTTAATTGTGATTCAGGTGGAAATTTACAGTGCAAATTGGTTTTCCATTCAACAATTCATACACATTTTGTTTTGTGACATTCACTATAATCCCCACAATATAACAGCACTCTTCCCATTTCCTCCCCGTGTTTATCATTTCCCTTTGTTCTTCTTTCCTATCCTGTCCTGGCTTCTTAGCTTTATCCCGGGCAGATGCTGCCCTTTTGATCTTGAATGGTTGATTGTTTTAAGGAGTGTATCCCCCCCACCCCCGTATTGTTGTTCATCTTATAAGCCTGTCTATTGTTTGGCTGAAAGTTGAGCCAGGAGGTGAGTTCAGTTCCAGGCTTGAAAGGGGTCTAAGGCCCATAGTCTTGGGGATTCCACCAGTCTCTATCAGACCGGTTGTCCTAGTCCTCCTTATTATTTTGAGTTTTGTTCCACACTTTTCTTCCACTCTCTCCAGGACCTCCTATTGTGATCCCTTTCAGAGCAGTCAGCAGTGTTAGCCAGGCACCACCTATTTCTTCTGGTCTCAGGGTCATGGAGGCTGGAGTTCATGTGGCCCACTAGTCCTTTGGACTAATTGTTTCCTTATGTCTTTGATTTTCTTCACTCTTCTTTGCACTGCATGGTGAGAGATGAATAGTTGCACTTTAAATGGTTGCTCACAAGCTTTTAAGATCCCAGTCATTACTTACCAAAGTAGGATGTAGAACATTGTCTTTGTGGACTATGTTATGCCAATTGACTTTAGTGTCCCCCAAGATTACGGTCCTGAGCCCCCATGCCCAGTGACTCATTCCCTTAAGGTGTTTGGTTTGGTTGTGGCAAAGAAGTTTTCATGACTTTGCCCCCTGTATGCTCTCCCATACTTCAGTACCTTCTGTTCTTGACCATATGCTACCTCCTGAAATGGTTGAATGCTGACCAATTCTTTTTGGTACAGCGACTGTATAATCCTTCCATCTTCTTTTGATGTTTACTGCATTGTTTAATATTTTGTCATTTTCTCACTGCCGTCAAGTCAGATCTGACTCATAGTGACCCCTCCTTGGGTTTCTGAGGTAGTATCATTACAGAAGTAGATTGCCCAATCTTCCTTCCGAAGAGTGTCTGGCGGGTTTGAACTGCCAGCCTTCTGGTTAGCAGTCAAATGCCTTAGGCACTATGCCACCAGAGCTTCCATTTTGTCCTTAGAATCCTTCAATATTGCAAGTTGAAGCTTGGATTTTTTTCTTCAGTCCTTTCAGCTTGAGAAATGCCAAGTGTGTTCTTCCCTTTTGGTTTCCTAATTCCAGGTCTTTGCACATTTCATTATAGTAACTTTATTTTGTCTTTTCCACCCTTTGAAATTCTGTTTATCTCTTTGACTTCATCATTTCTTCCTTTTGCTTTAGCTACTCTATGTTCAAGAGAAAGTCTCAGAGTCTCTTCTGACATCCATTTTGGTCTTTCCTTTCTTTCTTGTCTTTTTAATGACCTTTTGCTTTCTGGCTGTATGATGTCCTTACTGTCATCCCTAAAGTTGTCTGGGGTTTGGCCATTAGTGTTCAATGCATCAAACCTATTCTTGAGATGGTCTCTAAATTCAGATGAGAGATAGTCAAGGGAAGTCAGATCAATGGAAACAGAACAAAAACAATGGAAATAATGAGAGTGCTGACATATTGTAAAAACTGTAATCAGTGATATAGAACAATTGATATAAAAATTGTTAAAGGGGAATCTGATTTACTTTGTAAAGTTTCACCTAAAACATAATAATATATGCATATATATACATATACATACAAAAACAAGAGAAGTCTGGGAAACCATCACAGCCAAAAGGAGCCTAAATGTACCATGGTATCCAGGAAGGATTCCTGGAACTAAAAAAGGCCATAGGTAAAAACAAAGGAAACCTGAATAAAGCATGGACTTAGGGTCACTATGAATCAGATCTGACTCAACAGCAGTGAGTGTGATTTGGTTTGGTTTTAGTTAGTAATAATGTATCAGTAATAGATCATTGATTATAACAATTGTACTATGTTGTTGTTGTTGTTGTTATATGCCGTCGAGTCGGCCCCGACTCATAGCGACCCCTCCTTGGGTTTCCGAGGCAGTATCACTACGGAAGTAGGATTGCCCAACTTTCCTTCCGAGGAGTGGCTGGTGGGTTTGAACCGCCAGCCTTCTGGTTAGCAGTCAAGTGCCTTAGGCACTATGCTACTAGAGCTCCCAATTATACTATACCAATGTAAAATGTTAATAAGAGGGGACCTGGGTATAGGAGAGCTTTCTGTGCTATCTGCTCAATTTCTAAGTAAATTCAAACCTGTTCTAAAATTAGTGTATTAATAAACTAATGATGATAATAAAATTGACTACATCTCCCCCCAAAATTAGTTTACCTGCTGATGCAAATTAATCCACTGGGGTCTTGATGTGCTCAAAACGAGTATTTAATGCAGTCACACAAGAATCTTTGGTGGCACAAGCCGTAACTGAGAAGTCGGTTGTTTGAACCTACCCAGCAGCTGCAAAGGAGGGAGACCTGGAGATCCGCTTCTGTGAAGATTACAGCCCAGAGAACCCGATGGGGCCATTCTGCTCCATCACATGGGGTCACTATGAGTTGAAATCGACTTGATGGCACCTAACAACAACAACAATGCATTCACTCCGTTATAGACAAATCACTGTGTGTGTGTGTGTGTGGTAGCAACAACAATGTATCACACTGTTATAGATGAAATGGTTTTGTGTGTGTGTGGCAAATATATATGTAAGAAATCATTTGCCATCTCAACTTTCTTCACCTGTGCAATTTAGTGACATTACTCATGTTAATCATGTTTTCCAACCATTACCATTATCCATTGATTAAATGCTTTTAAATAACAGTTGTAAAAATATTTAAATGCATCTTTGTAGGAAATTCCAGTCTTCATGTTAACACACCTGAATCACCTCAGACCAGCTGAGCACAGTCTGAAATCTGTGGAACTGCTCTGATGGAAAGGAAATTAAAGGCAATTTCCTTGATCTCTGTCCCTAAAACAGTCCAGGTCTCTAAGATGGAGGAAAAACTCCATACCTCAAGGCAAAGCCCTTAAAAACATTTCAGTAATCTCTATTCTCTCCCTCCCCCAACTCCAAAGACACTGTGTGAGCAACTGTTTGAAGTCAAGGCTGCAGTTGTCTTTCTCCTGCATTTGCCTGTCAAGCCCAGGGCTCCTTGGCTGCGGGAGGGGCAGAAGGCTAGTATTAAGCGGGGCAACAGATGGCTGAGACATGTCCTCTTTCTGCTCAGCTGCCCTGTCCAGCCTGCCAAACTGTGTACATTTCAAACGTTTGAGGCTCAACCAAAAGAGACAAGTAATGATTTTAAATCACTTGCTGAAACACATGGCTAATCCTTTGGTAGCCAGAGAATAGTGCTTTAAAACCTCACTTAAATCCATTGAGGGGAACAAGGAAACCCTGTGTGCTTTCTCAGCTTTGAACTTAGATCAGGCCATCCTGGAGGCAGTTGTATGTTTGTCCAGGACCTCGATGTTCAGCCTACTTTCTATACTTTGAGAAAGGATAAGGTATTTGGGTTTATGAGTTTATCTGGGGTAAGAGTAAGGAGGGGAAAGGCTATGAAGCAGGTAGGTTTGGGTCCTGAGAAAAGATACATCCTGGGATTTGCTTCCTGGTCTGGAATTGGGAGACCTTGAGATCAACCTACTTCATAAATTCAGTCAAATTCTATTTCCCTGTCCTGGTTCAGGCTCTTCTTTTTCTTGCCTGGATTATAACGGTCTTGTGTCATTAGGCACTCCTGCTACCCAGGGTTATCTCTGTTATTATACAGCATCTCCCATCTTGAATATGCCCTTTCCTGGTTTCCTCTCCAGTTACTGCTCCCATTTCACCACAAAGCTCTTGAAATAGCAGTCTGCCTTTTTGGAGCCATTCTTCACTTCTTGTTCACTCATCTGTTCCTACTTTCCACTGAAACGTCTCTTGTCAGGGTTACTAGCAACTCCTATGTTACAAAGATGTCATCATACTTGGTTCTTTAGTAGCATTTGACACAATTGACCACTTCGTTCTTCTTGAAGCACTCTTCTTTCTTGGCTTTAGGGATGACGTTCTCTTCTGGATTTCCTTCTATATCCTCAACCTCCTCTTCTAAGTCTCCTTGGGAAGCTCCTTCTTTACCTGCTTACCATATGTTGGGGTAGCTCTGGGCTTGGTCCTGAAAACAGCTTCTAGTTTCTGTCTACAGCTCCCAAGATGATTTCATCTAGCCTCAGAGCTCTAAATACCACCTCAACACTGACGATTCCCAGTTTTACATCTCCGCCCCTGTGCCCAGATTCATCCATTCAACTGCATGGTTCATGTTTCCCGTCGGTTGTCTGACTGGCACATCACTCATGTATTTCCAAAGTGGAGTCTTTGATTCTCTTTACCTTCAAAATCTCTCCCTCGTCTGATCCTTAGTAAATAGCATCTTTATTTATCTATTTGCTTAGGCTGGGATTCTAAAAGTTATCTTTATTTTTCCTTATCCCCTCCATCCAATCAATCACCATGTTTGGTCAGTCTACTTCTACTATATCTTGTATCTACTGTACTTTTCTCTCCAACTCCACCAACACCTTCCTTGTCCAAGTCACCGTCATCTTTCACCTCAACAACTAAAATAGCTTCTTACCTGGCCTCCTTGCTTCACAATGGTCCCTCTCAAATTCATTCCCCACTAGCAGTGAAAATGAACAGTTCAAAATGTAAGTCAATGACAGTTATGGATTGAATTGCGTCCTCCAAAAACACACATTGCAAATCCCTTCTATGTCATTTGGGATTGAGTTGTCCTTGCTACGTTAATAAGACAGCACTAGTGTAGGATGTGTCTTAAGTTCCGTCTCTTTTGGGCTATAAAGGAGACTAAACAAGCAAGCAGAGATGGGGGACGATAGATACTGAGCCACATGAAGGTCTTCAAGGAACCAGGAAACAGAAGCTGAAGAGACAGGGACCTTCCCCAGGAGCCAACAGAGAGAGAGGAAGATGTCCTCTGGAGCCAGCACCTTGAATGTGGACTTCTTGACACCTAAGATGTGAGAAAATAAATTTCTGCTTGTGGTATTTCTATATCGACACTAGATAACTGGCAGTGACTTTCATTCATTACTTCACTCAAGGAATATTTATTGAGTGCCCACTATGTACCAAGCAGTGAAGAAGTAGACCAAAGTCCCTGCTCTTAAGAAGCTTAAAGGTAAGTTGTTGTTGTTGTTGTTATGTGCCGTCGAGTCGGACCCGACTCATAGCGACCCCTCCTTGGGTTTCCGAGGCAGTATCACTATGGAAGTAGATTGCCCAACCTTCCTTCCGAGGAGTGGCTGGTGGGTTTGAACCGCCAGCCTTCTGGTTAGCAGTCATGTGCCTTAGGCACTATGCTACCAGAGCTCCTTAAAGGTAAATAGTGGGAAACAAACAATAAACATCATAAAAGTAAATTATATTTATTTCCTTGGTGTTACTATTTTTAAATTGTGTTCATTTGTTTTTGTGTAGGTGTAACGTTCCCGTTCTCTCTGATGGGTCCCTGCTCAGCTCCTGCTGGCTTCTCAGCTTTACCTCAGGGGACTCTCTGCTTGGCTCATTGACCTATCCGTTCCTAAAACAAGCCAGACCCCTGTGCGTCTCAGGTCTTTGTATGTATTGATCCCTCTGCCTGGAACATGTGCTTGAACACTGCTTCCTGATGTGGTACATAATCAATTATTTTTAGAGAACTCTGATCTATGGGATCAAACCCAAACCCTTTACTTGGTTTTAATTTGTGCATGGTTCTGACTCCAGGCTTCCTCTCCAACCTTCCCCCTCATTGTTTCCTTGCCTTATACCAAGAGACCTGGTGTCATAAGCCTTAGCAGTCCAGCAACACCCATCTGTTTTTGATCATCAAATGTTCTTCTCCTCTTTGCTTTGCCTAACATATTCTCCTCCTTCCTGTTTGCTTCTCCCAGTCCTCCTCCTCCTTTTCAACTCTTGGCTCATCTCCTCCAGGATGCCTTCTGCCACTTCCTCAACACTCCCACTAAGTTAAGTGAAGCATACTTCTTCCACGTTGAATTGAGGCTTCCTAGAAGTCATCTTCTCACCAGCTGCTCTTCTGGAGAAATACGTGGCAGTCTGCTTCTGTAAGATTGTTATTTTGTTGTTGGATGCCTATGGGGCAATTCTACTCATAGAGTCATTATGTGTCAAAATCTACTTGACAGCAATAGGGATTGTTTTGGGAAGTGGGTTAGAAGTAATCTTGAGAGACACCTGGGGTCATGTTTTGCTTTACAAACCAGCGTTGTGAGTGGAGGAGTGATGTAAAGAGGAGAAAAGAAGCTAAGAGCCTGCTTTTGGGGTGGGATGAGATTCCAGCTGAGATGCAGCAACTGCAATGTGAGAGGTACTGGCGGAGAGTGCAGAGATGCCTCAAGGGGTTTGGTTAGGGAGTATGTTGTGTGATGTATGCTGTAGGCTCCTCTTTGGCCTGCTTGTGGAGCACAGATGTACTCTGGCACACATGAGGTCACCATGAGTTGGAAGTGATTCGATGACAATTGGTTTTACTGGTTTTTAGTTTCCCATTGTTGCTGTAACAAATTGCCTCAGATTTAGTGGTTTATAACAACACAAATTTATTGTCTTACAGTTCTGAAGGTCAGATGTCTAAAATAAGTTCTATGGGGCTAAAATTAAAATGTCAGCAGGGTGGTGTCTTGTGGAGGCTCTGAGAGGAGAATCCTTTGGAGCACGGTGATTTGGATGCTGGGATAGGCTTCCATGGGCTAGCAGGGCAGGTTAAGAAGTCACAGTTTCTTTCAGGCCACATCACACCAGATTCTGTTTATATTGATCTCCTCCACCGTGACCCACTTGAAGACCAAGGCTGTGCTCCAGCTTTAGTTTCCCACTGCCTATTGGAGTACCAGCAGTTCACACATACTTGGTGAATAAATGAGTGAGTGAATAAATGAAGTCCCCTTCACCTTTGCAGAGATGGTGCTCGAATAATTTCTTCTAGAAGGATCACCACAAAGCTGGTCCCTGTGAGGCAGACCAAAACAGATCCGGATCCGACTGGACGGCAGTGAGGTTTTTTTTTTTTTTTGTATGAGGCAGAGGTTAAAGATATCCCAAATGTCCAACTCTTCTAAACTGCTGTGTCACTCCATCATCTCTAACATCAGCTCCTCCTCCTCCCCTCAGTAGTCTTCCTCCTGTCTTGGGGTTCTGTATTTTACTGTAATATCTCACAGAACTCACAAACTGCCAAGGAAATGGCTCACGTGGTGGTGGAGGCTGATAGGCTGGCTAGTCCCAAGTCCGTGGGTATAGGTCTGGAGGATTCTCGCCACTTGCTTGGTTGCAGGGGCTGGCAAACCCAAATCGGCAGGTCCGATGACTGGCTGCTGTCTCAAGTCCAGGAGTGAGATGATGATGAACTAAACACAGGACCAGAGCAAGAGAGAGAACTTTCCCAGAACTTTCCCAGACATACTCCACCAGAAGCTAAGGGTGGTGGCTTGAGTCACACCCTCTAGCAAAGTGGGACTCAAGATACATCCCACCCAAACAGGCATAGAGACTAGGATTTACAATACATCACAAAATGGAGGACGCTGGCTAGAAGGGCAGTATTAAACACTTCACTGCACTGCAGATGGCAGTCTTCATCTGATATACAAAATGTGGTTGGCAATAGGCAGAATGATGGCCTTCCAAAGATATCCATGCCCCAGTCCTGGAATATGTTACCTTACATGGCAGATGTGATTAAGTGTAGGATCTTGAGGTGGGAAGATGATCCTGGATAAGCTGGCTCAGCCCAGTATAATCACAGGGTCTTTGTAAGAGGGAAGCAGGACAATCACAGATAGTAGTAGCTGTGATGACTAGTGGGGCAAGATGTGGGTGTGATGTGAGGACGGGGCTGAGAGTAGCAATAAAGGCAACCTCTAGAAGCTGGATACAGGTAAGGAGAGGGAGAGAGCCCCCATCCAAAGCAGGAAGGCAGGAAGCCAGGGACCATGATAGTAGGATCCACATAAGGGGGTCGGGGCAGAGAGGTTTGGAACAGCTAAGGGAGATAAACTTGTCTGTCAGCTGGTCATACTGTGGTGGCTTGCATGTTGCTGTAAGGCTAGAGGCTGTGCCACCAATGTTTCAGCCCACAGTGTTGTACATGGTGCACAGGTTTAAGCACAGCTTCTAGACTGAGACAGACTCAGAAGAAGGAAGAGGCCATCCACTTCTCAAAGAATTGGCCGGTGAAAACTTTATGAATAACAGAGAAACATTGTCTGATACATAACTGGGCATCTTTATGAATAGCCCAAAAACATTGTCTGACACAGTGCTGGAAGATGAGCCTCTTAGGTCAGAAGGCACTCAAAATAGGGACTGGTAAAGAGCTGCTTCATCAGAGTAGAACCAACCTTAATGATATGGATAAAGTAAAGCTTTGGGGACCTCCATTTGCTGATGTGGCATGACTCAAACTGAGCAGAAACAGCTGTAAACATCCATTAATAATCAGAACATGGACTGTACAAAGTATGAATCTAGGAAAATTGGAAGTGCTCAAAAATGAAATGGAATGCATGAAGATTGATATCCTAGGCATTAGTGAGTGAAATGGACCAGTTTTGGCCATTTTGAATCAGATAACCGTATGATCTACTATGCTGAGAATGACTAATTGAAGAGGAATGGTGTGGCATTCATCATCACAAAGGATGTTTCAAGATCTGTCCTGAAGTACAATGCTGTCAGTGATAGGATAATATCTATATGCCTACAAGGAAGACCAGTTAATACTACTCTTACTCAAATTTAAGCACTAACCACCAAAGCCAAAGATGAGTAAATTTAAGATTTTTATCAACTTCTGCAGTCTGAAATTGACTGAACATGCAATCAGGATGTGTTAATTTTCACTGGTGACTGGAATGCAAAAGCTGGATACAAAGAAGAATTACTGGTAATTGGGAAATCTGGTCTTGGTGTCAGAAATAATGCTGGAGACCACATAATAGAATTTTGCAAGACCAGTGATTTATTCATTGCAAATACCTTTTTTCAACAACACAAACAGTGGCCATACATGTGAACTTTACCAGATGGAGTACAGGAATCAGACTGACTACATCTGTGGTAAGAGCTCAATATCTTCAGCCAAAACAAGGCCAGGAGCTGACTGTGGAACAGACCATCAACTGCTCATATGCAAGTTCAAGTTGAAGCTGAAGACAATTAAAAGAAGTCCATGAGAGCCAAAATATGACCTTGAATAAATCCCTCCTGAATTTAGACACCATCTAAAAAATAGATTTGATGCACCAAATACCAATAACCAAAAACCAGAAGAATTGTAGGATGACATCAAGAACATCATCCATGAAGAAAGCAAAAGGTCATTAAAAAGATAGGAAAGGAAGAAAAGACCAAGATGGATGTCAGAGAAGACTCTGAAACTTGCCCTTGAATTGTGAGTAGCTAAAGCAAATGGAAGGAATGACAAGATAAAAGAGCAGAACAGAAGATTTCAAAGAGCAGCTTGAAAACACGAAGTCCATTATTATAATGAAATGTGCACAGTTGGAGTTAGAAAACCAAAAGGAAAAACACGCTCAGCATTTCTCAAGCTGAAAGAACTGAAGAAAAAATGTAAGCCTCGAGTTGCAATATTGAAAGAGTCTATGGGCAAAATATTGAATGATGCAGGAAACATCAAAAGAAGATGGAAGGAATACA
>NW_006921666.1:8624930-8628363 GCF_000298275.1 Orycteropus afer afer | reverse complement strand
TGACAATGCAAAAGCATTTGATTGTGTGGATCATAACAAATTGTGGATAACATTGAGAAGAATGGGAATTCCAGAACACTTAATTGTACTCATGAGGAATCTGTACATGGACCAGGAGGCTGTTGTTCGAACAGAACAAGGGGACACTGCATGGTTTAAAATCAAGAAGGGAGTGTGTCAGAGTTGTATCCTTTCACCATACATATTCAATCTGTATGTTAAACAGATAATCCGAGAAGCTGGACTATATGAAGAAGAACGTGGCATCAGGATTGGAAGAAGAATCATTAACAACCTGTGATATGTTGACAATGCAACTTTGCTTGCTGAAAGTGAGGATGACTTGAAGCACTTACTGATGAAGATTGAGGACTACAGTCGGCAGTATGGGTTATACTTCAATATAAAGAAAACAAAAATCCTCACAACTGGACCAATAAGCAGCATCACGATAAATAGAGAAAAGATTGAAGTTTTCAAAGACTTTGCATTGCTTGGTTCTACAATCAACACCAATGGAAGCAGCAGTCAGGACATCAGATGATGTATTGCACTGGGCAAATCAGCTGCAAAGTACCTCTTTCAAGTGCTGATGAGCAAAGATGACTACTTGAGGACTAAGGTGTGCCTGACACAAGCCGTGGTATTTTCAATAGCCTCTTATGCATGTGAGAGCTGGACAATGAATAAGGAAGACCAATGAAGAGTTGATGCTTTTGAGTTGTGGTACTGGCAAAGAATGCTGAAAGTATCATGGACTGCTAGAAGAACTAAGAAATCTTTCCTGGGCGATGTGCAGCCAGAATGCTCCCTGGAAGCAAGAATGGCCAGACTTTGTCTCACCTACCTTGGTCATGTTGTAAGAAGGAACCATTCCCTGGAGAGGGATATCATGCTTGGTAAGGTGCAGGGTTGATGAAAGAGGGGAAGGCCCTCAAGATGGATTGACACAATGGCCACTACAATGGGCTCAAGTATAGCAACGATCATGGAGCTGGTGCGGGACTGGGCAGTGTTTCATTCTGCTGTGCATGGAGTCTCTGTGAGTTAGAGACGACTCGACGGCACCTAACCACAGCAGAAGCTGGAAAACTTCTCTCTCAGAGCCTCTAGGAGAAATCAACCCACCAACACCTTGATTTTAGTCCAGTAAAACTCATTTCAGAGATCTGACCTCCAGAACTTTAAAAGAATAAAGTCGTGTTGTTTTAAATCACTACATTTGAAGCAATTTGTTATAGCAGCAATGTTGTTGCTGTTAGGTGCCATTGAGTCAGCTCTGGGTCATAACGACCCTGCGTACAATGGAACAAAACACTGCCCAGTCCTGTGCCAGCCTCACAATCCTTGCCATGCTTGAGACCATAATTGCAGCCACTGTGTCAGTCCATCTTGTTGAAGGCCTTCCCCTTCTTCATTGACCCTCCACTTTACCAAGCATGATACCCTTCTCCAGGGAATGGTCCCTTCTGAAACAAGACAAAGTAGATGAGATGAAGTCTGGCCATTCTCACTTTCAGGGAGCATTCTGTCTGCACTTCTTCCAGGACAGATTTGTTAGTCTTCTGGCAGCAATAAGAAACTAAAACCAGCTGCCATCAAGTCAATTCTGACTCATGGCAACCCCATGTGTGTCAGAGCAGAACTGTGCTCCACAGGGTTTTTAGTGTCTGATTTTTGGGAAGTAGTTTGCCAGGCCTCTGAGTGGGCTTGAACCTTTTAGTTAGCAGCTGAGTGCATTAACCATTTGCAGCATCCAGGGACTCAGCAGGAAACTGTTGTTGTATACTGTGATTCTGACTCTTAGTGACCCTATATGACCCTACATGACCCATAAGGTTTCCTAGGCTGTAATCTTAACAGGAGCATATTTCCAAGTCTTTCTCCAGTGGAATGGCTCGTGGGTTCAAACTGATGACCTTCCGGTTAGCAGCCAGTTCTTAACCACTGAGCCACCAGAGATCCTTAATAGGAAACTTGTAGGTGGTTATTAAATAGGAGAAAGGCTAGTGGGTGAGGATTTGAGTTAAATCCACCTCAGTGAGGTGGATTGACACAGTGACTGTAACGATGGGCTCAGGTATAGCAAGGATTGTGAGGCTGGCACAGGACCAGGCAGCGTCTTGTGCTGTCACACATAGGGTCGCTATGAGTCGGAGCTCACACATCAGCACCTAACAACTACAACCACGACAAAATAGGATATGATTGTCTCATGAAAGCCTAAATTTAACCTCTGCCATTTCCACAACACCACAGAAGAATAACCTAGACAGAAGGGTCTGTCAGCCCACTGCAGCATAGCATTGAAGTCACTTTCCCAAGCATCCTGAGACATTTTCCTGTCTGGATGGAAAGCCTGGGCTGTTTCTTATTTTCACTGGCAACTTCAACCTTGTGTGAGTGTCTGCAGGGGAAGTGTCTTGTGACATGTGATGGGAGCTGTGATGAGGCTTTCATCACAATTAGATGACGTCCTTGGAAGAAGAATTCTGGACAAATCATATATAATGAGGGGAACTAAGAGCCTCACCCTGGAAAGCACTGGCTGGCTGAAAGGTCCCAGCCCTGCACTTGAGACCAGTTTACTCAAGAGAGAAAAAGAAGGAATGAAAGATACCGCTCCCTTCCCCCACCCCTCTCTCTAGGAGAAAGGAAGAACAAAGAAAGACTAGTGGGCCAGGAGTTGAGTTAAAAGAGGCTCCTTATATGGCCATGATGTAATAATGCATTTTTTATATCTGAATAATATTGTTATTACACATCATCCTCTCATGAGCTATGAACTTATCACAATGGTATTGCTATTAAGTATTTAAAGGTGTTGTGTTTTTTTTTTTTTTTTTACCCCCTTGAGACTTTTAGAGGACAAAGGCTTAATCTTTCCCTCAGCATTTTCATACATCTTATTCCCTAGACATGCATGACCCTGAAGGATTTTGCATGGTACAAAAACTCATTCATACCCTCCTTCAAAGAAAAAGGTTTGTTACCGCTGGGAATGTGCTGTACCTTGGGTAGGTATTACTCAATGAGGAGGGCTGGAAAGGTTTAGAGAGAGTGTCAGCACAGGTGGAGTAGTGTGGCCACCTCACACTAGAGGCTCAGTGAGGGCAGAGGCCATGACCGTCCAGCTGGTGTGCAGTAAAGTTTTGTTGAATAAATGAATGAGAAGGACTATCACACAGATGGAAGGTAAATTTGGCAATGTCTGTTAGAAACTGAAAAGAAGGCCAATTTTGTTATTCATTCAAGCTCAGGTGTTGTTGTTGTTGTTAAGTGCCGTCGAGTCGTTTCTGACTCATAGCGACCCCATGCACAGCAGAACGAAACACTGCCCAATCCCGCGCCAGCCCCACAATCCCTGCTATACTTGAGCCCATCATCGCAGCCACTGTGTCAATCCATCTCGTTGAAGGCCTTCCCCTCTTTC
>NW_006921666.1:8623760-8624785 GCF_000298275.1 Orycteropus afer afer | reverse complement strand
AAAGCATCAACTCTTCTTCAGTCTTCCTTATTCATTGTCCAGCTCTCACATGCATACCAGGCGATTGGAAATATCATGGCTTGTGTCAGGCGCTCAAGCTCATGTAGGACCTGGAAATGGCATTTCCAGATGCTTCTCAAGGAAGCTGAGCTCACTTGAGCAGAGCAAAGGTTTCTGGAGGGAACTCTAGCACCAGGATCAGCCCTAGAGTCCTGTGGTGGTGACTACGGTTATTGGTGTTGCCATCAAGTTGCTTCTAACTCATGGTGACTCCGTGTGTGCAGAGCAAGACTGCTCCACAGGGTTTTTAAGGCTGTGGTCTTTTGGAAGCAGATAGCCAGGCCTGTCTTTGGGTATGGTATTTGGCTGTCAACCAGAAGGTCAGCAGTTCAAATCCACCAGCTGCTCTGTGTGAGGAAGATGGGCCAATCTATTTTGGTAAAGATTTACAGCCTTGGAACCCTATGGGGATCGCTATGAGTCAGAATTGATTTGATGGCAGTGGGTTTGTTTTTTTTTCCTAGCTGATTCAAACTGTCAGCCTTTCAAGTAGTCAAGCACTTAACCATTCATGCCATCCAGGGACTCCTTATGGAGACCAAGGGGAATTGAAAAGAGTTTTACAGGAACAAATTCAGGAAGTCTGCCCTTCAAATAAAGACAATAAACTGTGTGTGTGTGCAAGCTGATAAATTCTCAACTTTGGGAAGCATTTGGGGAGTATGTTGCAATTAAAATGGGATTCAATTCTTACCTGCTTCATCCCTACCTTCCAAAATTGACATGCAGCATCAGGCTCCAGGTGACTAAATTCCCAGTGTATAAGCCAAGCCTGACAGGCCAAACCGTTCTGGTCTGCAGGTTACAGAACTCCAGCCTAAGGGTAATGCTAACTGTGAGTAATCCATTTCTGGGAGAGAGTATGTCCTTGCCCTTCCTTCCTGAGCAGGAAGTCTTCTAGAAAGCAAGATGCATCACTGGGCCAAAAAAAAAAAAAGTCATTCTCTGGCCCTTTATGGTGGGAA
>NW_006921666.1:8607950-8623660 GCF_000298275.1 Orycteropus afer afer | reverse complement strand
CCCCCCCCCCCCCCCCCGCTGATTCAATCTGTTAGCCTTTCAAGTAGCTAAGCACTTAACCATTCGTGCTACCCAGGGACTCTTTACTGGAGACCTAGGGGGATTGAAAAAAAGTTTTACAGGAACAAATCCAGAAATTTTCACTGGATTTGCTGGCAATGTGATTGCTGTTGTACCTGTGTTTCCCATTTATATTTATATCATGGCACACCAAAACCAAACCAAACCCACTGCCATTGAGTCAACTCCAATGCGTGGAGACCCCATAGGACAGAATAGAACTGTCCCATAGGGCTTCTAAGGCTATCAATCCTTACAGAAGCACATTGCCCCATGTTTCTCCAGAGAGTGGCTGGTGGGTTCAAACTGCTGGCCTTTTTGTTAGCAGCCCAATGCTTTAACCACAGCACCACCAGAGCTCCTATCATGGTACACAGAGAGGGGAAAAAAGGTAGCATTTGTAAAGCATTGGGGAAAGGGGATAGAACTACTCCAGCCCCTAAGACCCTGCCCAGCTCTCTGAAGGTTGATCACTGTCTCAGCTCATTGGAGGCTTACCCACTCATGGCCCCTGGGAGGGAAGCCTGAGTTAGATGATTGTACCCAGATGTCAATCTTGAGGTAGAACTCTGTGACCCTGCTACCCACACCTGGCATTCTTCACTTCAGTGGATTTTCATTTGGTGACTTCAGATTTTTTCCTCATACATATTATACTCAGCTTACTTGTAGAAAAGGAAAGAGCTAAATTATATCACCTCCATGAAGAAGGACCATGGCTCTAATTCCTTAGGTGAGGAAATTGATCACAAGTAGAAATAAGTGGTATCTAAAACCACTTATAACGAATAAGGAAGACCGAAGAAGAGTTGGTGCCTTTGAATTGTGGTGTTGGTGAAGAATACTGAAAATACCATGGGGTGCCAGAAGAATGAACAAATCTGTCCTGGAAGTGCAGCAAGAATGCTCCTTGGAGGTGAGAATGGCCCAACTGCGTCTCACCTACTTTGATCATATTGTCAGAGGGACCATTCCTGAGAGAAGAATATCATGCTTGGTAAAGTGGAGTGTCAGTGTAAAAGGGAAAGACCATGAACAAAATGGATTGACACAGTGGCTGCAATGATGGGCTCAACCATAGTAAGGATTGTGAGGCTGGTGCATGACTGGGCAGTGTTTCATTCTGTTGTATATTGGGTCTCTGTGAGTTAGAGCCAACTCAGCTGCACCTAACAACAACAAGATGACAAACCATAACCCATCTATCAGTTTCTCTTACTGCAGTGACATGATGCTTGCTGTGATGCTGGGAATTATCCCACCAGCATTTCAAATACCAATAGGGTCACTTGTGGTGGACAGGTTTCAGCAGAGTTTATAGGTTAAGATAGACTAGGAAAAAAGATCTGCTGGTTTACCTTCAAAAATTAGCCAAAAAAACTTTATGGATCACACAGAAAACTGAATACTACTGAGTCCCCTAGGTTGGAAGGCATTATATTACAGCTGCAACAATAGGCTCAAATATACCAACAGTCACAGAAATGGTACAAGATTGGGCAATATTTTGTTCTATTGTATATGGGGTCACTATGGGTGGGAGCCGACTCAACAGCAACTAACAACAACAACGAGATCACAAAGAATTCTAGTACCGAGTCTAGGATCAGAGCTAGAACCAGTGACCACAGTCTTCTTCTCCAGGTTGGAATCTTTCCTTGTGAAAGCATGAAAGTCTTGGCACAGGAGAGATGTTTAGTTTGTGAGCAGGAACGTGGGCTCTAGTCCAGCTTCTACCCTGTATTACATGAAAGGGTTTAGCCAGTTTCCCTAGGCTGTAGTTTCATAAAATGGAAGCATCTACTCAAGGGTAAAGATTGCTCTTCAGCCTCTCTTCCTCCAGGAAGCCCTCCTTGACCACCTAATCTGAATTTGATGACTCTTCTCTGTGCTCTGCTACCAACTTCTACTCTAGTGTACTACAGAGTAATTTAATGTCTTTCTTACTGGCTGTAAGCTCTTGAGTCTCATATTTCTTTTTATGGCCTAGACCTAGCACATAATAGGCACAAATGTTTACCGAACCATTTTAGGGACAGTGGATGATGACATCTACAAATCAACCTCCTTAAAAATCACATAATTTCTGCTGGGTGCCCTTAACAGCTCTCTGTTCACACCTGGTTGCAAGCAGCCTATAAAATTGACAATGACTCTTTAACAAGGAGCCCTGGTGGCACAGTGGTTAAATGCTTGGCTGCTAACTGAAAGATTGGCAGTCCGAACCTACCAGCCACTCAGTGGGCAATCTGCTTCCATAAGATTACAACCTTGGGAACCCTATGGGGCAGCTCTACTCTGTCCTTTAGGGTCACTATAGGTCAGACTCTAGGGCAAGGGGTCTTGTTTTGGGTACTCTTTAACTCAGGGAATACCTCGGCTCCTCCTCCTACCTTCCTGCCAATCCCTCTTGCTCGATTCTGGTTCCTTCAGTTTCTGAGGTTGCCACCTAGACGTGCCCCCTGTGAAGTGATGTCTTGATGGGTGTTGGTTGCCCTTCTGCCCTGGTGCCTTCTCTTGGATTGTCACCTGCTCCTTCTTTGGCTCATGTGTGGGCCAAGCTCAGTCACCCCACCCAGGGTGGTCCTCAGCACCCTCGGCTTCTACTCTTCTGGGAACAGGAATCAGGCTGTCTTTGACTTCATTTCATTTACTGGAGAGGAGGGAAATCCCTCCTATAGATTTTAATAGCTTTATTAAGATGGAATTCACATATAAAATCCACTCTTTTAAAGTGTGTAATGCAGTGGTTTTTAGTATATTCACTGAGTTGTGCAAATATCACCACTATCTAATTTTAGAACATTTTCATGACTCCAAAAGAGACTCCATACCCATTAGCAGTCACTACCCCATCCCTCCTTCTTCTAACCCTAGACAACCACTAACTTATTTTCTGTCTCCATGGATTTGCTTATTTTGAACATTTCATATAAATGTAAGCAGAATCATGCAATATGTAGTCTTTTGTGTCTTGCTTTTTCACTTACCATGCTTTCAAGATATGTCCACATTGAACCATGTCTTATACTTTGTTTTCATAGCCAAATAATATTCCATTGTTTGGCTATACCAAGCTTTGTTTATCTGTTCATCAGTTGACAGACATTTGAATCATTTTCACTTTTTGGCTATTATGAATAATGCTGCTGTGAATATTCACGTACAAACTTTTGCATTTACATACGTTTTCATTTCTCATGGACACCCAGGAATGGAACTGCTTGGTCATATGGTAACACTATATTTCACCTTTTGAGGAACTGCCAGACAGTGTTCAACAACACCTGTTACTATCTATCTTTTTGCTTATAGTCACCCTACTGGGTGTGCCCATTCCAAAGAAAGGTGATCCAATAGACTGTGGCAATTATCAAACAATATCAGTAATATCACATGCAAGTAAAATTTTGCTGCAGGTAATTAAAAAACAGTTGCAGCAGTACATTGACAGGGAACTGCTAGAAATTCAAGCTGGATTCAGAAGAGGACATGGAACAAGGGATATCACTGCTGATGTCACATGGATCTTGGCCGAAAGCAAATAACACCAGAAAGATGTCTACCTGTGTTTTATTAGCTATGCAAAGGCATTGGACTATGTGGATCATAACAAATTATGAATATCATTGTGAAGAACAGGAATTCCAGAACACTTAATTGTGCTCATGAGGAACCTATACATAGACCAAGAGGCAGTCGTTCAGAACACAGGGATATTGCACGATTTAAAATCAGGAAAGGTTTGCATCAGAGTTGTATCTTTTCACAATACTTATCAATTTTTACACTGAACAAATACTCCAAGAAGCTGGACTATATGAAAAACAACGTGACACTAGATTGGAGCATGACTCATTAACAACTTGTGATATGCAGACAACACAACCTTGCTTGCTGAAAACAAAGAGGACTTGAAGCGCTTACTGATGAAGATCAAGGACTATAGCCTTCAGTATAGATTATACCTCAACATAAAGAAAACAAAAATCCTCACAAATGGACCAATAAGCAATATCATGATAAATGGAGAAGAGATTGAAGTTGTCAAGGATTTCTTCTTACTTGGATCCATAATCAAAACCCATGGAAGCAGCAGCCAAGAAATCAAGTGAGGTATTGCATTGGGCAAACCTGCTGCAAAAGCCTCTTTAGAGTATCCAAAAGCAAAGATGTCACTTTGAGGACTGAGGTGTGCCTGACCTAAGCCACGGTACTTTCAACTGCCTCATGTGCATGGGAAAGCTGGACAATGAATAAGGAAGATCAAAGAAGAACTGATGCCTTTGAATTATGGCGTTGGCAAAGAATATTGAATATACCCTGGACTGCCTGAAGAATGAACAAATCTGTTTTGGGAAAAATACACCCAGGATGCTCTTTAGAAACAAGGATAGTTGGACATGTTGTGCTTCTGAGTCCCTGGAGAAGAACATCGTGCTTGGTAGAGAGTCTGTGAGAAAGAGGAAGACCCTCAATGAGATGGATTGACAAAGTGGCTGCAACAATGGGCTCAAGTGTAGCAATAATTGTGAGGACACAGGACTAGGCTATGTTTTGTTCTGTTGTACAGAGGGTCACTTTGAGTGGGAATTAACTCAAGGGCATCTAACAACAACAACAGTGGGTGTGGAGTGTTACCTCACTGTGGTTTTCACTTGCATTTCCCTAATGACTAATGATAGTGAATGTTACAAAGGACCATTTGTATGTCTATTCAAACCCTTTGCCCGTTTTTTAAATCGAGTTGTCTTTTTATTGGAGAATTATAAGACTTGCTCACATATTTAGGACACACGTTCCTTATCAGATTTATGTTTTGCAAACGTTTTCTCCCATTTTGTGGGTTGTCTTTTCATTTTGTTGAGTGTCCTTTCAAACACGTAAGTTTTTAATTTTGATGCCATCCAACTTACCTGCTTTTTCTTTTGCCACTTGTGCTTTTGCTGTCATATCTAAGAATCCATTGCCCAATCCAAACTTACGAAGACGCACTCCTATGTTTTCTTTTAAGAGTGTTACAGTTTTAGCTCTTAGATTTAGGTCTATGTTCCCCTCCTATTGTTTTTGGTTTATCATCTCCCACGAGCAAATTCATCTCATGGTAAGTTTGTTTGGTGTAATTTCCTCTGTTGCCTTTACACAGGAATGAAACACCTTCACATTTACTTGTTCTGTGAAACAGACATTGGTGCATATAACAACCTTTAGCTCCTATCATGTTAAAAACAAACACGTATGTAACAAAATGTGTTTTCCAGCCTTCATCATGTTGTACTTTGTGACAGACTAAGACTAGGGGTGCTCCAGGAATCAGAAACTTTGGAGGTGGGTTGAAGCTTGATGGTTTGAAGCAGGCTGGGTAATCTCCTATGACTTCCATCCTGAAGAAGAAAGAATGAATACAACTGCAGAACCCTTCAGAGTGGGCCTTCCTTCTTGGCAAGGTGTCACCTCACCATAAGCCCAACTACCAAGGCCTTTCTGTTCTGTGGTTCGTTGTACCTGTGGGTTCTGTTATTTGGTTCAGCCATTCTCTAAGACACTGACTGCCAAGATGTTTGGGTTTGTAAATGCTCATTATGCTTCTGAGCAAATTTTATTTTATTTTTTTATTTCATTTTCATCTGTGGATGTTTTACCCATTGGTCTTGGTAAATTTGTGGCAAAATAAATGTTTATTTTCTTAGATGTTTGTTTAATATGGTTGTTGATCCTCCACATGGTGTATTTGTTCTCATGTTTATTTGTCAGTGAATCCTTCAAATCTTTATTTATTTAGCCTTGAACCCCTTCCAAAGCAAAAACCGAAATTCATTAAAAATTTTTTTTTAATCAAAATTTTTTTCATCTGATTAAATTTAAAATTTGGATTTAGCACAACAGAAGAATAGGGACAGAAGAGAAGAGAATTTAAATTTGAGATATCTTTCATATGAAGCCATTACTTCATTATTTTTTGAACCAAACCTCCTCAAACAATGTAGTTAGCAAGAGCTGCATTTATAAATTTCTACAATGAGGTAATTGGCCTCCCTGAGGGAAAAGCAGCTAAAATCTGGCCATCCAACATCTTTACCTTCTAGTAAGTCAACTCACAAAATATGCAGAGTCAGCTCAACCACTGTTCCAAGAGAGGTTTTTGAAGCTGATCTGTGATTATGTTCTGCTAGCCAATAAATGGAAATAACATCCACCATCCAGTCAGTCACTAGGTGGGGAAACTCACAGAAGACCTCAGAGTACAAAGCTCTTGGCTGCCAACACTCTACACCACTCAGAGGTGTGGATCCAAGCAAGAACTTGGCTTCCTTGACTGTTGACTGTTGTTATGTGCCGTCGAGTCGGACCCGACTCACAGCAACCCCTCCTTGGGTTTCTGAGGTGGTATCTCTATGGAAGTAGATTGCCCAACCTTCCTTCGGACTCCTAGAAATGTCAGACCCTCCTAGTCAGGACAACATATAAGCTGACTTAAAGCCCAAACTGTAGAGTGGGGTCTTGGCCTGTCTCACTCAATGCTGGGATGCTTTTTTAAATGGAAACAACTGAGCTAATAACATGTATGTAAGTTTCATTTAATATTGAGCCCTTAAAAGATTCTCATGAGATCTTATTGGTCTAGGCAAAAATAAGCAGGTATGAAGTAGTATGTATGAGGGCAATGGTTCAGCGGTAGACTTCTCACCTTCCAGGGGAAGACTCAGGTGTGATTTCCCGCCAATGCAACTCACGCACGGCCACCGACCCATCTATCAGTGGAGGCTTGCGTGTTGCTATTGCACTGAACAGGCTTCAGCAGGGCTCTGAGACTAACACAGCTTGGGAACAAAGCTGTGGCGGTCTACTTCTGAAAATCAGCCAATTAAAACCCCTATGGACCACAGCAGTCCAATACCCTAACCAATCATGGGGATGACACAGGACTGGGCAGGTTTCTTTCTGCTGTGCATGGGGTCGCCATGAGTCATGGGTCATCTCGACAGTAGCTAACAAGAAGTAGTACATATACATAGTATGATGCCCTTTTTTGTAATGTGTTTTCTTTTTAGGCTTTTGCTTACAAAAGTAAGCTTACAAAAGTCTAGAAAAGAGATTTTTGAATGTATTTTTTGGCAGGTAATAAAACTACAATCTTTTTTTCTCTTTTTCTTTTTTTAAATTTTTGTTGTTGTTGTTGTTGTTAATAAGTATATGTTAGCTCCATAATAAAAAAAAATAATTAATTAAACTAATTCTGTTTTTTAAAAATTGGGTCATTACCCTGCACTCAAATGCATATTAAGAATTAAAACATGAAGCCAAGAGCACATATTTGAAACTATTACTGTGCTTAAAACAAAGCTGCCTTTAATGGTGGAGAAGCAGGCCAAATGTCTGCCATTCCTGCAGCCCAGGCCCAACCCTAAATTCCGGGCCACAGAGCAGTTTACCAGGGCAGTTGGCTCATGGTACTTCTGCCCCCCGCTGGATATCTTTGGAAAGTGCAAGCTGTAGCCCAAGTAGTTTCTCCAGGGATGTGACCCTGGAAAGATGAATGTTTAAGAACCCATGGACTCTTGGACAAATTGACCTTATTGTTACTCAAAACTGTTCTGCAAGGTCTTGCAGTGGGACTAATAAAATGGCAATTCTTCCAGGCTCCTTGCTCCCTTTTTTCACATAGCATTTATTTCTAAAATCTCCTAGATTTCATTGTAGTCATTTTCATGTGTATTGAATGTACAGAAAAGGAGCTCTGGTGACATAGTGCCTAAGGCATTTGACTGCTAACCAGAATGCTGGCGCTTCAAACCCACCAGCCACTCCGGGGAAGGAAGACTGAGCAATCTACTTCCGTAAAGATTTACTGCCTAGGAAACCCAAAGGGGGTCACTATGAGTCGGAATCAACTCTATGGCAGTGAGTTTGGTTTTTTTTTTTTTTTTTTTTTGGCTTAGAATGTACAGATCAAAACATAGATTTATTTTTGTGCACCCTCGCTCCCATTTTTATAGTACAAATATATTATACTGTACTCATTGTTCTTTAACTTGTTTTTTTCACCTATCAAAGCATCCTGGCAGGATCAGGACTAGGGTGAGGCAAACAAGGCCGACCACCTTGAGAATGATCTCCTTCAAGGTGTGCCCATTGTCTGTGTATGAGAGGTTCCTAGGTAGTGCAAATGGTTAACACACTTGACAGAAGTGTTGGCCGTTTGAGTCCACCCAGAGGCACCTAGGAAGAAAGGCTTGGCAATCCACCTCCAAAAAATCAGCCATTGAAACCCTGTGGACCATAACTAGGAATTCAGGGAAGAAGACAGCAGAAACAGACCGTCGTTCCAACCCTCTCCCACAGCTATAATGAGAAGTACCAGGAAATGGTGTTTGCCTTTGAGAGACTCTCAACCAGGGAGCAGAGGACAGCAGCAGGGAACTTCTTTCAGGCAAGACTCAACAAATCAACAATGAGTCACCTCTGTAGGAGAATGGCTTCTCCCACCACCCCTGCCCCTCCCCCAGCTACATGGGCTGCCAGCTCCTGTGAAGTGGGAGAGTGGCCCCAGGACAAAAGCCTGCTTCCCTAACCACCACAGCCCCTGCTGTACAAGAAGACAAGACCCCAATCTCCTGCCTGTAATCAACAGGGCAGACCTCTCCAGGCCTCTGTTTGGAGTATGCCAGCATTCCCTATGGGCTGCAAGCCTGTAGAGATCTGCTGCAGAAGGCCCAAGCAGTGGAGTCTGCTCCCATAGTAAACACTCTACCAGCTTCCCTGTGCATCCCATAGTTCAGACCTCTGAAACCAACAGGACAGACCTCCTGGGAAGTCAGTTCAGGCCTGTCTGCTTCCCCTTTAGGCAATGCTTAGCATTGCTGACTGAGGCTGCTGAATGCTAAGAAGCAGGGATCTTTAGTGGAGGCTATGATCACAGCCAACATACTACAGGGAGGGAACCAATAGCAACAAGGCAGACTCTCTGGAAGTCTGTCTGGAACATGTCAGCCCGTCCCTCATCCAGGCAATGCCACCTGCAAGCCTGTTGTGAATTGCTACAAAAGGTCCCTGCAGTGGAGTCTGCTCCCACAGTCAGCCCTCTACCTGCCTTCCTGCTCACCCATAGCTCTGGCCTCTGAAACCAACAGGAAAACCTCCCCAGCAGTCAATTATAGTTAGTCTTCCCCCACTTCCAGTTGAGGACTGCTGACTGAGGCTGCTGTGTGTGAGGAAGCAGGAGTCTTGAGTAGAGGCTGTACTCACAGACAGCAATCATTCTACCAAAGGGACATGACAGCAACAAGGTAGACCTCCATGAGAATCTCACTAGAGTGTGATACCTCCTCCCCTACCTGGTAATTGTTGGTTGCCAGCCTGTCAAACTACTACAGAAGGCCCTACAGTGGAGTCTGCTTCCAAAGTCAGCACTCTACCTATCTCCCTGGGTACCCTATAGCTCAGGCCTCTGAAACCAACCTCCCTGGGGATCAGTTTGGGTCTGCCTGCACCCCCTTCCAGTCAGTGCTGAGGACTGTTGACTGAGGCTGTGTGTGCTAGGAAGCAGGCATCTTGAGTGGATGCTGTACTCACATCCAACATACTACACAGTGGGCTCCAAAGGTAACAAGGCAGACTTCCCTGGGGGTCCATTCAAAGTGTGGCTACTCCTTCCCCAACTGGCAACTGTTGGCTGTTGGACTGGTACAAATTCTTGCTGAAGGTTCCCTAAATAGAGTTAAGAGGTGGGTCACCTAAGTGGAGACTACTCCTCCAACTACCACAGGACCATTGTGGTTCTGAAACCAACAGGACAGATCTCTCAGCGGTCCTTCTGGGAAGTGCCAGCCCCTCCTCCTCCTGAAACAGAGGAACGTCTGCCTGTGCTTCCCCTGAATGACAGCTCAGATATAAAAAGCCCACACAGAGCAGGGAAAGAAACCTCAGGCAAAACTGGAAGGCAACACCCAGCCCTGAAAAGGGCTCATTGGGTGTGAGTTTTCTGACTGAAAACAGGACTGCAGAAACAGAAACAAACCAAACCAAACTCACTGCTGTCAACTCGGATCCAACTCATAGCGACTCCTCCTTGGGTTTCCGAGGCAGTATGACTGCAGAAGTGGATTGCCCAACCTTCCTTCCAAGGAGTGGCT
Organism: Orycteropus afer afer; assembly: GCF_000298275.1. Classification (NCBI taxonomy): domain Eukaryota; kingdom Metazoa; phylum Chordata; class Mammalia; order Tubulidentata; family Orycteropodidae; genus Orycteropus; species Orycteropus afer. The sequence goes on along the minus strand of NW_006921666.1, from coordinate 8,613,467 downwards.
GGTGGGTTTGAATCGCCAGCCTTCTGGTTACCAGTCAAATGCCTTGGTCACTATTGCCACCAGAAGGGAAGGGAGTAATAATGGGGAAGGGGATTGTGCCTCCTGGTGGACAGACTGATTAGTACATGATATCTCACCTGAGTGGCATGTTCCCTGGTGTGTTTGGCAGAGATTGAAAGTTGAAAAATAAGATCTGGAACTTTTGAATCCCAATTAAAACAGAGAGAGAGAGAAGGAGCTATATCAGAGAGGGAGAGGAAATGGTAAGCAAAGGCTGAAGGCTCTTTCCACCTAAGAGTTTCTTGCAGAAAGTGGTTCAGGCAAAAATATAAAATACTGGTGGTTTTCACTGAGTAAGCTAACACCCTGGAATCCCAATGACCCAACAAAAAATCACAAGACACGCAAAGAATAGGGAAACAATGGCCCATCCAAACGAACATGACAAAGGTGTGAAAGCACATCTAGGGATGACAAATAATGAAAAAAAAAGGAAGAATATAATACAACAACATTAAGCATAATTAAAGAACTAAGGGAAATATAGACAAAGCGCTAAAGAGAAATAAGGCAAACAATGAAAGAACAAATGAGGATCTAAAAAAAGAGACAGTGCAGCTGAAAGGGGCAATAACTGAAATTAGAAACACAACAGAAGGCCTTAATAACAGATTTAATCAGGCATGAGAAAGAATCAGTGAATTATAGGATAAGATAGCTAAAGTTACCAATGCTGAAAAGCAAAAAGAATGGACACTCAAGAAGGCTGAGAACTGCTTAATGGAATTATGGAACAACAATGTTATTGTTGTTGTTGTTATGTGCTGTTGAGTTGGACCCAACTCATAGCGACCCCTCCCTGCGTGTCTGAGTCAATATCACTATGGAAGTAGATTACCCAACCTTCCTTCTGAGGAGTGGCTGGTGGAACAACAATATGAGAACTTATACACACATCATGGGAGCTCTGGTAGCATAGTGCCTAAGGCACTTGACTGCTAACCAGAAGGCTGGCAGTTCACCAGCCACTCTCGGAAGGAAGGTTGGGCAATCTACTTCCGTAGTGATACTGCCTCGGAAACCCAAGGAGGGGTCGCTATGAGTCTTGATGGTACACAACAGCAATACACACATCATGGAAATTCCAGAGGAGATAAGAGGAAGAAAGGGATAGAAAGAATATTAGAAGAAATAATGATGGAAAACTGAATAACGAAGGACATGTATCTACAAATCCAACAAGCTCAAAGAACACCAACCAGGATAAACCCAAAAAGATCTACATGAAACACATCATAGTTAGACTCTCAAAAATTAAAGGTAAAGAGAGAATCCTGAAAGCAATGAGACAGCAGGAAGTAGTCACATACAAAAGATCCTCAGTTAGATTTAACTGCCAGCTTTTCCTCAGACACATTGGAGGCCAGAAAGCTATGGGATGACCTATTTAAAATGCTGACAGAAAAAAAAATAATAGAGTAACTATATTTCAAGAATGAGGGTGAAATTAAAATATTCCTGGACAAACAGAAACTGAGAGAGTTCATATCCACCAGGCCAGCCTTATAAAAGATACTAATGGGAGTTCATAGATGGAAAGGAAAAGACACCAGAAAGTAATTCAAAGCTATGTATAGAGAGAAAGATCCTTAATAAAGGGAAATACAAAGACGAGTATAAGGGCTAGAAATAAGGTATTCATAGTTGATCATTCTAAATGCTTTGTCCTTCATGTTTTTTAATAACAAACATATAAAAGGCAAGAATACAATTATGTTACAGGGTACATGAAATATAAAGACATAGTGATAACAACAACAAAAGGCGAGGGAGAAGAACAGTATAAATACAGAATTTCTTGCATGTTACTAAAGTTAAGTTGATACTAACTTACCCAGGATGTTATATATACAAGCTGTAAAGTATAACATTCATGGTAATGACTAAGAAAATATACCAACAATGTACACAAAAGGAAAGGAGAAGGGAACCAAAAGACTCACCACAATAAAACAACAAAACACAGAAGCAAGCAGTACTAAAGGATCACAACAAAGAAGGCTTAACACAAACACACAAAAAACAAGTGACAAAATGGCAGAAATAAGTTCTTATCAGTAATTACAGTGAATGTAAATGGAGTCAATGCTCCAATCAAAAGACAGAGAGTAACAGAATGGATTTTAAAAACATGGTGAACTATATGCTGTTTACAAGAAACACACCTTAAAGCCAAGGTCACAAATAGTTTGAAAGTGAAAGAATGGAAGATAATACATATTCCATGCAAATAATAGCCAAGAGAGAGCTGAGGTGGTAATTTTAATATCAGATACAACAGACTTTAAGAAAGAATCTGTCAGAAGAGATAAAGATGGACATTATATAGTGATAAAATAGTCAATTAATCAAGAAAATATTAATAATCATAAATACATATGCACCCAAAATTAGGGGACCTAAATGTATAAAGCAAAAACTGAAATAATTGAAAGGATACATAGATAGCACTACAATAATAGTTGAAGACTTCAATACACCACTTTCAGTATTGGACAGAACATTTAGAAAGAAGATCAACAAGGAAACAGAAGACCTGAAAGATGCTATAAATCAACCAGACTTAACAGACATATAGAGAACACTCCACCCTATAAAAACACATACACATTCTACTTCAGTGCACATGAATCATTCTCCAGGAGAGACCACATTTTAGGTGACAAAGCAAGTCTTGATAAATTTCAAAAGACTGAATTCATACAAATTATTTTCTTTGACTACAATAGAGTAAAGCTGCCGCATTAACATAACTGCCTCTAATCCTGCCTCATTAACATCATAAACCAAAACCAAAACCACTGCCATGGAGTCGATTCTAACTCATAGCAACCCCCATTGAATTTCCGAAGTGGTAAATCTTTTTAGAAGTAGATTGTCCAGTCTTGCTTCTGTGGAGTGGCTGGTGGGTTTGAACTACCAACCTTCTGGTTAGCAGTCAGATGCTTTAGGCACTGTGCTACCAGAGCTCCTTCATTAACATCATAGTGGTTAGAATTTACAACACATAAGATAATTACATCAGATCACAAAATGGAGAGTAATTACATAATATCAAGAATTATGGCCTAGCCAATTTGGCACATATTTTGGGGGGACACAATTCAATCCATAAGAAGTACTAAGTGCACTCAATGGGGAAAGAAGAGCCTCTTCAATAAATGGTGCTGGGAAAACTGGATTACCATATACAGAAAAATGAAACAGGACCCATGCCTCATATTATACACAAATGCAACTTCAAAATAGATTAAGGACCTAAAAGTGCAAACTAAAATAATAAAATTTTTAGAAGAACAAGCAGGGACAGCATTGCCAAGCTTTGCTTTCAGAAATGGATTATCTAATATAATAACAAAAGCACAAACAGCAAAAAACAAAACAAATAAGTGGGAGCTCTGGGGGCATAGTGCCTAAGGCATTTGAATGCTAACCAGAAGGCTGGTAGTTCAAACCTATCATCCATTCTTCGGAAAGAAGAATGGGCAATCTGCTTCTGTAGAGATACGGAGATACCACCTTGGAAACCCAAGGAGGGGTCGCTATGAGTTGGATGCGACTCAAGGGCAATGAGTTTGGCTTTTTTTAAATAATTAGAAACTTGTTCATCAAAAGACTTTACCAAAAAAAAAAAAAAAAAAAAAAAAAAAAAAAAAGAAAACATAAGCTTCCAACAGGGAGAATATCTTTGGAAACCATATGTCTGACAAGAACCTAATAACTAAAATATATATCAAATTTTGACAACTAAACAACAAAAAGAAAATAACTGAATCCCAAAATGGGCAAAGGACTTGCATAGACATTTCACCCAAGAGGACATTCAAATGGCTACCAAACACATGAAAATATGCTCAGGATCATTATTAGCCATCAGAGAGATGCAAATCAAAACCACAATGCGATATCATTTCACTCCCACTAGGATGACTAATTAATGTGAGATGTTACTTGTATGTGATATTAATGATATTGTTCAATAATTTCCACATTCTATGGGATCACCTTTCTTTGGAATGGGTACAAACATGGATCTCTTCCAGTCAGTTGTCCGGGTAGCTGTCTTCCAAACCTCTTGGCATAGCTGAGTGACTGCCTCCGGAGCGGCATCCAAGACACAATATGTCTATTCACCTGAAGCAACAGAGGAAGAAAGAAAGTCAGGAATAGGAGGAGGATACAGAATATGTGACTAATTGCCTCTATGAACAACTGCCTCTTGCCATGAGACCAGAACTGGATGATTCCTGGTTACCATAACTGAACATTTTGACCAAAGATGCTGTAGAAGAATCCTGATCAAAAGGGGGAAAATGCAGAACAGATTTTCAAATTCTCATGGCCTCTAGACTTTTTGGAGCCATAGCGGGTAGATGAATCCCTGAAACTACTGCTCTGAGAGAATTGCCTTAAGCCAAAAATATCCCCTGAAGTCATTTTAAAACTGAACAATAGTTCAGTTAATTTAGTTAATTTAGCTTAACTAATTAAAATGGCCTCCCTGGAGCATTACGCTCTTTCAAGAACTATCGATACCGGATCAAACTGACAAAACAAGTGGAAAGCTTAGGTGAAGAACCATAGGAGGCAGTGAGTTGATGTTAGTGAGGGAGGAACAACTGAGAAAAGGAGGGTGAGAGTGGTTGCACAACTCGAAGAATATAATCAGCATCACTGAACTGTACATGTAGAAACCAGTGAACTGGTGTATGTTTTGCTCAACAACAACAAAATAAAATTTAGAAATAAAAATCAATAACTAATAAATAAAACCTTGTGGAAGATAGTTCTACTCAACATGGAGTTGCCGTAAGTCAGAGTTGACTTAAGTCAGAGTTGACTTAATGGCAACTGGTTTACCAGCCAGTAACATGTAAGTCTGTAGGAGTCCCTGAATGGCACTGATGGGTAAGCACTCAACTATTAGCCAAAAGGTTGGAGGTATGAACCCACCCAGAGGTTCTGCAAAAGGTCTGGCAATCAGCTTCTGAAAGGTCACAGCTTGAAAACTCTAAGGAGCAGTTCCACACTGCACACATGGGGTTACCACGAGTCAGAATCTACTTGAGAGCAACTAAAAAGAAGTATCACAAAGATTGTGAGGCTGGCACAGAACTGGGCAGTGTTTCCTTCTGTTGTACACAGGGTTGCTACGAGTCAGAGCTGACTCAATGGCACCTAACAACAACAACAACTTGAATAATATTCTATCATATGACTAGGCCTTAATTAACCATTTCCCTGAGGATAAACCCTTAGGTTGTTTCCAACTTTCAGTTGTTACCAAAATGCACATAATCAAAGTGGTAATTTTTTACTTTATGATTTGTGTCTTTTATACCAGTTTAAAAAATCTTCCAGAGGCGGGGCAAGATGGCGGACTAGGCAGAAGGATTGCACAGACCCTCTTCAACAAAGAAAAGGGAAACCAATTAACACAGACACAGAAGATAATCT
>NW_006921666.1:8564248-8602770 GCF_000298275.1 Orycteropus afer afer | reverse complement strand
CCATACTCTAACTTTATAATGATATCCTCCTGCAATTTTTCTTTTTTAAGTTTTGACCCTCAGGTGCTCATATATGAGTCAGTCATCTTCCTCTTGCACACTCCAGGCAGGGTGGGAAGTTCTCTGGAATATATTTCCAGGAGTGGGATTTCCTGCATTTTCCAAATTGAAGAGAAAGTTTTGAGGAAGTAAAGCTGAGAGACTTGCTGGTCTGGTGCCTCACAGTGAAGCCATCAGCACACAGGGGACCTGTTGTGAAGTCAGGTGCTCTTGCAGTGAAGTGGACAGAGGCTACATGACCTGGGTGCCAACACACTACTAGAGATATGGCCTGGGTTCCAATACAGTCTACTGGAGCAACTCTGTATGGCTGCCTTATGGGTACATACAGCTTGGTCTGCTACCTGCTATCTGACCCACTTCTTGCCCTGTGACTTGCTATTAATGGATTGACTACACCTGCCCTCTGAGTCCTGACCCGGCAGCCTGCTCAAACCTCCTGCAGACCCTGACTCATTACAGCATTCCTTCTGCCTCCCAGGCCCTGGCTCTTCTGCTCACTACCCAAGCTGGTCTTTGGCAGAACCACCTCTGGAAATTTATCATGTTCCTCCCTCCCAGCAAATAAAAACTTTCATTTCTCTCTGTTCCTTTTCTTCTCTCCCCCTCTTCCCTTTTTACTTTCTTTTGCTCTTCTCTCCCCCTTACATTTTACTAATGCTAGGATCCCCAACAGCATCACTGAATTATGCTCAGATAGATAATTTGCTTACCTATTGTTGTTGTTGTTGTTGTTAGGTGCCATCAAGTCAGCTCTGACTCATAGCAACCCTATGTACAACAGAACAAAACACTGCCTGGTCCTGTGTCAGCCTCACAATCCTTGCTGTGCCCTAGCCCATTGTTGCAGCCACTGTGACAATCCATCTCATTGAGGGTCTTCCCCTTTTCCCCTGATCCTCCACTTCCCTGATACCAAGCATGATATCCCTCTCAAGGGAATGGTCCCTTCTGACAACATGACCAAAGAAAGTGAGACGAAGTCTAGCCATTCTCGCTTCCAAGGAGCATTCCAGCTGCACTTCCAAGACAGATTTGTTAATTCCTTTGGCAGTCCATGGTATTTTCAGTATTCTTCGCCTACACCACAACTCAAAACCATCAACTCTTCTTCAGTCTTCCTTGTTCTTTATCCAGCTCTCACATGCATATGAGGCTATTGAAAATACCATGGCTTTGGTTAGGTGCACCTCAGTCTTCAAGGAGACATCTTTGCTCTTTAGCACTTGAAAGAGGTCTCTTGCAGCAGATTTGCCCAGTGTCATACATCATTTGATGTCTTGACTGCCGCTTCCATTGGCATTGATTGTGAAACCAAGTAATATGAAATCTTCAACAATTTCAATCTTTTCTCCATTTATTATGATGCTGCTTATTGGTCCAGTTGTGAGGATTGTAGTTTTCTTTATGTTGAGATGCAATCCATACAGCAGATGTAGTCTTTAATCTTCATCAGTAAGTGCTTCAAGTCATCCTCACTTTTAGCAAACAAAGTTATGTCATCTGTGTATCACAGGTTGTTAATGAGTCTTCCTCCAATCCTGATGCCACATTCTTCTTCATATAGTCCAGCTTCTCAGATTATTTGCTCAGCATATAGATTGAATAAGTATGGTGAAAGGCTACAACCCTGACACACGCCCTTCCTGATTTTAAACCATACAGTGTCTCCTTGTTCTGTTGGAACGACAGCCTCCTGGTCTATGTACAGGTTCCTCATGAGCACAATTAAGTGTTCTGGAATTCCCATTCTTCTCAATGTTATCCATAATTTGTTATGATCCACACAATCAATTGCTTTTGCATAGTCAATAAAACACAAGTAAACGTCTTTCTGGTATTCTTTGCTTTCAGCCAAGATCCATCTGACATCAGCAATGATATCCCTCATTCCACATCGTCCTCTTCTGAACCCAGCTTGCATTTCTGGAAGTTCTCTGTCAATACACTGCTGCAACCATTTTTGAATTATCTTCAGCAAGATTTTACTTGCATGTGATATTAATGATACTACTACATTACTCACTGCCGTCGGGTCAGATCCAACTCATAGCGACCCCTCCTTGGGTTTCTGAGATGGTATCACCATGGAAGTAGATTTCCCAGCCTTTCTTCTGAGTAGTAGCTGGTGGGTTTGAACCTCCAGCCTTCTGGTTAGCAGTCAAATGCTTTAGGCACTATGCCACCCCACATTTATGCTCAACTGCATACAAACCAAATCAAATTCACTGCCATCAAATCAATTCCAACTCATAGCAACCCCATTGGGTTTCCAAGGCTGTAAATCTTTATGGAAGCAGACTGCCTCATCTTCTTCTGCAGAGTGGCTGGAGGGTTTGAACTGTCAATCCTTTTGGTTAGCAGCCAAATGCCTTAAGCACTACACCACCATAGCTCCTCTTCCACTGCATTAGGTTGATTCTTTTGTGAGTGTGTAAAAGTGCCTCAGAATCCCTGAGTGGTGCAAATAGTGCAAACACGTGGCTGCTAACCAAAAGGTTGGAGAGTCAAGTCCACTCAGAGGCCCCTCAGAGGAAAGGCCTGGTGATTTCCTTCCAAAATGGAGCCCGGTTCTACTCTGACACACATAAGGTCACACTTGAATCAGTGTTGACTTGATGACTGTTTTAAAGGTATCTCATTTCCCTTTTAATTTGCATTAATCTAGTAAATAATGAGGGAGCTCTGGTAGCATAGTGGCTAAGGCACTTGACTGCTAACCAGAAGGCTGGAGGTTCAAACCCACCAGCCACTCCTCAAAGGAAGATGGGGCAATCTACTTCTGTAGTGATACTGCCTAGGAAACCCAAGGAGGGGTCACTATGAGTCTGGTCTGGCACATAACAACAACAACAACAACAGTAAATAATGAAGTCAAGCATCCTTTTTTTAACATATTTTTGTCCTTCATGAAATCCCTATTCAAGACTTTTGCTCACTTTTTCTTTTGGGTTGTCTCTCTTTTTCTTACTGATTTATTGGAGTTATGTATTTATTCTATTAGCTACCATCAAGTTGGCCCCCAACTCAGGGTGATCCCATACACCATGGAACAAAATGCTGCACAGTGCTGTGTCCATGGTGTGATTCAGACTATTGAGTTTCACAGGGTTTTCATTGGCTGATTTTCAGGAGTAGATCACCAGGCACTTCTTGAACCATCTTCGTCTGGAAGCTCTGCTGCAACCTGTTCAGCATCATGGCAACATGTGAGTCTCTAGTGACAGATGGGTAATAGCTGTGCATGGGGTGTATTGACCACGAATTTAACCCAGTCTCCTGCGTGGAACACAATGATTCTACCACCGGACAACTAATGTCCTGAGGGGTTAGGTCTATATTCTGGATGTTAAAACTTTACTAGTTGAAAATATCTTTTCCTTCTCAGTGGCTAGTTGCCTGGGTTTTTCTAGGTGTTGGGGAAGATGAACAAATCTGTTTTGGAAGAAGCATATTCAGAATGTCCCTTAGAAGCAAGGATGGTCAGACTTCTCATGTACTATGGATATGTTCTCAGAAGGGACCAGTCCATAGAGAAGGGCATCATGCTTGGTAAAGTAGAGTTCAGTGAAAAGAGGAAGACCCTCGATGAGATGGATGGACACAGTGACTGCAACAATGGGCTCAAGCATAGCAGCAGTTGTGAGGATGGGGCAGGACTGGGGACTGTTTTGTTCCGTTGTGTAAAGGGTCAGTATGAGTCAGAACTGAGTTGATAGCAACCAACAAATAACAACAGGGGAAGAGACAGCAAGGATTTGGCACTTCTGAATTCCTTGGCTTACAGTTCAGGTATTTTGAGGAATTTGCTCAGCCTTCATAAGTAATGGCTGCTTTTTCTGAAGCAACTTGGAATTTCTGACAACACAACCAATGGCCTTGCTCTCACCCTGGGAAGCAAGCAAGCTCCCTGTGAGAATGATAATGTGTGGGTCATGCAGATAAAGCCTGTGTTATATTTTCTTCCCTCCTACTCTCTTTTGTTAGTAGAGAAAATGGGGTTCTGGCACTGTATCAACACATAAATTTTTACTTCACATTTAAGTGCTGAAAAGAATAAAATGGGAAAGGACTTAGAGGTCAGCCAATTTCTGAAGCCCTTTTCACTAGCCTAGATTTTACTGTCTAGACAACAAGAGCAGATGCTACCTAAGAACTGTGAGGGTGACTGTGCCAGGGCAGAGAGAGAATTTCACATGTTGCCAGGAGGCAACGGGTCACATTACCAGCATCAGCTTTGGTTCTTGTTGTTAGGTGCCATCAAGTCAGTTCTGACTCATAGTGACTGTGCGTACAACAGAATGAAACACTACCTGGTCTTGTGCCCTCTTTACAATTGTTGAGTCCATTGTTGCAGTCACTGTGTGAATCCATCTTGTGGAAGGTCTTCCTATTTTTCACTGACCTCTACTTTACCAAGCATGATGTCCTTCTCTAGAGACTAGTCTCTCCTGAGAACATGTCCAAAGCATGTAAAACAAAATCTCTCCATCCTTTCTTCTAAGGAACCTTCTGGCTATACTGCTTCCAAGACACATTGGTTCATTCTTCTGGCAGTCTGTAATATATTTAATATGCTTTGCCAAAACCATAATTCAAAGGCATCAATTCTTAGGTCTTCCTTGTGTATTGTTCAGCTTTCACATGCATATGAGGTGATTAAAAATACCATGGCTTGTGTCAGGTGTACCTTGGTCCTCAAAGTCAGCTTTGGAAGCCAACATAAAGAATGTTACAATGATCTTGGAAGTAATTAGCAACTTTTCCCACTCCCTAGCCCCAATACCTATCTGAACCTGGGATAGGCCCCAAGTGGCTTCCAGAGGAAGTGAGGAATAATTGAACGGTAAATGTACTATTAGTCTATGCTAATTATCTCTGAGGTGTGATGGATCCTGAATTTATTGTCAATTTAAATAATTTTCACATGTGATGGGGACGAAAAATTCTGGAGTACAGTCTTCCCCGCATCCCCATCCTCTTCCTCAACCCCAACCTTGTCTTTTTTTCCCCTCCCCTTCCCTCCCATCCCAACCAACAAAGTGAATTTCATTCCCTGAGTAAACTTTTCCTTGACTTTTTACAACAGTGAACTAATGCAATATTTGCCTTTCTGTGATTGACTTAATTCACTCAGCATAATGTCCCCCAAATTCACCCATGTTGTGAGATGATTCATGTATTATTCATTATTCTTTAATGTCACATAGTATTCCATTGTGTGAATGTACCATAGTTTGGTTATCAGCCTCAACTTCTTAAGGAAAACTCTTGGTTTGTGTGACATGGAAACCCTACTGCTTGTGAACCTTGCACTGGGTGATTACTGTTTGTGGGCCTTGCACTTGGAGATGACAAGATAGTTGAGGGAGAACCCAAAGGAGGCTTGAGCTTTTGGAGAAATGAAGAAAGATTTAAGCACTCGCCTTAAGGAAGGGAACTTTGGGGCTAGAGTACTTACTGTGTGTTGGATAACCTCTCTGATATTTTAGTAAAGGCATTTTTACTTTCAAGGCTTTTTTGGAGTTGGATTTGTGTTTCTTTTGACTAGGCTACCGTGCTGAGGTTGGCCTTAAGGAAGGAAATGAGGTCCCAGCTGTATCAGGTCATACTCATGTGCATCTCTTTATCTGCATCAGCTGCATCTTATTCACAAATTATGCTTATCTACTGGCCTGACTGTACAGGACATAAATTATTGAGAACCTGGGACTCCTGGGACCCCACAGGCACAAGAAGCCTGCTTCAGCTCTAAGACTGGTGCTCACTCTGATTGGCTATTCACAATTAGACACTGTGAATATCTACCCTGTACACATGGAGATGCTTTTCAAAACCTTCAGGCAGGTCTTTAAATTTAAGCCTATCATATTCAGTTCCCTTGAGTGTTCTTGAAAACCAACTTTGAGACAAGGATTTGAAGGCAAGAAGTTTCTTTGGGTGAGGGGGCAGTAGTGGTTCAGTGACAGAATTCTTGCCTTCTACCTAGAGATCTGGGTTGGATTCTGGGCCAACGCACCTAATATGCAGCCACCACCTGTCTGTCAACGGAGGCTTGCATGATGCTACAATGCTGAACAGGTTTCAGCAGAGCTTCCAGACTGATAGTCTAGAAAGAAAGGCCTTGTGATCTGTTTCTAAAAATCAGCCAATGAAAAACCCTATGGATCACAATGGTCAGATCCTATTGTGCACAAGGTCACCATGAGTCAGGGGCCGACTCCATGGCAGCTAAGAACAATAAGAAGCGTATTTGGGAAGCATCCCAAATGCTAGAGTGGGAGCTGGAGGAATTTGGGGCCCAGCCGCTGTCCCACACCAGTAAGGTGAGCCAGCAGGTCAGCAACAATATATTTGAATCACAGATGCACCCGGAGCCTGAAACCAACCTTCAGAGCATCATGGCTGCTGCTTCTCTTTGGCCTCTTCCAAATCTCAGTTTTCTCTTGTAGTCAAGCCTAAGTGCAACAATAAAGAGGAGGGAATTCTTGGACATACAGTTCTAGCTGAGCTGTACTGACACAGCAAAAAAACCATCACAATTCTCCTGATGAATGTACAGAGAATACAGCTCGTAGTCCACGCATTCAGACACACAGAACAGCAATTCTTTATTTTTCACATCAATTATGTTTCTGCCTGAGGCCCCTTCTGACAGGTTGGTAAAATATTTAACTTCAGTTATTTCTGGTGCTCTTCACTTCGAGATCAGGCAAAGCTTTCATGATCTTATCCAATGACAAGTTAGGGATGCCCTTCTGTCACTGGTGTTACAGTTGAGACAGACATTGTCCCTTTCCCAGTAGCCCCTTAAGATCTTGTGACAACCTTTGCTTCCATGCCCTACCTGGGACTTGTTAGGAAGGCTGAGGGCCCCTTTTCCTTGCTGCTGTCTTGCCCCCTCCCAGGAGACCTGCCAGGAAGGCAAGACTGAAGGGGATGTGTTCTCTTCAACTTTCTTAAAGATACTCCGCTGTAAAACTCTTGAACTTTTCCCTCCTTCTTCTTTCAATTCTGACCACTAGCCTTCTACATTCTCCTAAGGACTGGGTAAATAAGAACCAAAAGGATTCTTTTTGCCTCTGCTCTTACATAAACATCCCTTGAGGCAGTAAAGTATTAAACAACCTACTTGAATGAGAGATGGGAAGAAAATACAGGCAGATAAAAACAAAAACAAATCTTTTAAATATTATCCAGCTACCCAGGGCTGTGGAGGCTGCTTGTTCTTTCCTCTGTCTCTGAACAAGGACCAAAAGTGGTGACAGCCCCTCGAGCTGGAAGCCAGCATCCACCTCAGTCACCACCACCCTCTCTGCCATCCCTTCATCCTGCTCACTTCTCCTCGTTTTGTAGAGGAGCTGAGCGAGGTATAGCAAAATTGTGAGGTCTCCAGTTGACAGGAGACCCCTGCAGACCCTGAGGGATCGAGAGACACATGCAGTTAAAAAATGATGCATCTTGTGGCCAGCAGCAGTTTTCCAGCATTTATGGGCCTGGGAAGTCTTCCTGTTTTAATGATGACTTCATAAGGAGTGCTGACTAGCTGGCCTATATTTCCCCCAGCAAAGAAAATACAGCTACACAAACTCAGGGCTTGATAGTGACAAGAGCCCCTAAATGAAACACCCTTGCAGATTACATGTAGAAGCACAGAGATAAAAGATAAATTAAAGAACAAAACAACTTCAACTGATCTGCTAAGCATGGCTCCCTGGATATTTGACCCACACAGGCTGAACCACCCAAACAGCTGATTTAAGAGCAGTTTACGCAGACCTTTAACTGTTGAGTTAAAAAGTCAGCCCAGGGAGGCATGCAGGAGAAAAACAGCAAGCTTTCAGGTGTTTCAATGATGCTGCCATTCAACGAACTGGACTTTATGCTGTCCTTTAGAGTAAGAGGTGATGTTTACATAACCGTGTATATGCATACGTACATACATACATTGTATGTGTTGACTGTGTGTGATCTGGTACCTAGGACAGAAACCTCAATGACTAAAGGATCACACAGACCATAGAGTATTGTAGGATAAAGGCATCTTGATCTAGACTTCCTGGCCACCCCTAAGGATTTGTACTGATGAGTATGGGCTGCCCAAACCAGAAAAAGTTCATCTGGGAGGCCAATATCAACTAGCTTTAGGAGACATGATTTAGCCTATCATTCGGACCAATAAAGCCCAGAACACTGAGGCCCAGAGAGCTTCCTGGTCAGTGATGGGAGGGTGATGGGCTCTCTGAGACACAGCAGCTCTGCACTGAGAACCTTCCCAGACCTCACCTATGCATCTCTTCTGTATAATGATCCTGATTTATGTCCTTTTAGCATAATAAAACCAGTAGTCCTAAGTATAATATCTCCTGTGAGTTCTATCTGTTGTTTCAGCAAATTAACAAACCCAAGGACGGTGTCTTCTTAACTTGTAAGGTCTGACCTAGCCCCAGGTGGTTAGGGACAGAGAGAGAGATGTATGGGGTAGCTGGTGTCAGAAATGATGGAGAAATGGGAAAGCGAGGCTATGATTGATCTCCACCTTCTGAGAATTGGCTTTATGCTAATTCTCATCCACAAAGCTTTTGTAATAAGCATAGACAGACAGAAGAGTTGGATGACTACATCATCAGTTAAAACTTTCTGCCTTTAGTGAGAGCTGGGACATGAATAGATATATGCACACCCATATTTACCATAATGATACTCCCTCAGAAACCCAAGGAGGGGTCGCTATGAGTTGGATCTGACTCAATGGCAGTGAGTTTGGTTTGTTTTTTTGGTATTTACAATAGCAAAGAGATGGAAACAATGTAAGTGCCCATCAATTGATGGATGGATAACTAAACTATGGTATACTATGAAACACTAAAGAATGAGGAAGAATCCGTGAAACACCTCATAACATGGATGAACTTGGAGGACAGTATGCTGAGTGAAATAAATACAGAATCAATCATCAATTCACAGAAATCAATCACAGAAGGACAAATATTGTATGAGATCACTTCTATAAAAATTCAAGGAAAGATTTACACATGGAAGGAAACTTTCTTTACTGGTTACCAGGGATGGGAGCAGAGGGGAGGGAAAATTGCTAGCTAGGTAAGAGACAAGTATTGATTTGGGTAAATGGAAGGGCAATATACCAAAAGTGAGTGACCAGTACAGTAACACTAAGGAAAAGGAAGACATGGACAGGTGCACAAGAGGTACAGACATCAAGGTAAATATTTTAAAATATACAATACTGCATCATCACTAATAGCAAACATTAATCTATGAGTGAATATATAGGTAGACAGACAAAATGATCAGGTCTGGCTAGGCAGAAGGGAATATTTGTTGTTGTTGTTGTTGTTAGGTGTCATCGAGTCATCTCTGACTCATAGCAACCTTGTGTACAACAGAACGAAATACTGCCCAGTCCTGTGCCAGCCTCATGATCCTTCCTATACTTGAGCCCATTGTTGCATCCACTGTGTCAATCCGTCTTGATGAGGGCCTTCCCCTTTTTCGTTGATCCTCCACTTTACCAAGCATGATATCCTTCTCCAGGGAATGTTTCCTTCTGACAACATGACCAAAGTAGGTGAGACAAAGTCTGGCCATTCTTGCTTCCAAGGAGCATTCCAGATGCACTTCTTCCAGAACAAATTTTTTAGTTCTTTCAGCAGCCCATAGTACTTTCAGTAGTGTTCACCAACACCACAACTCAAAACATCAACTCTTCTTCAGTCTTCCTTATTCATTGTCTATCTTTCACATGCACAAAAGGCGAATGAAAATACCATTGCTTGGGTTAGGCACACCGTAGTCTTCAAGAAGACATCTTTGCTCTTCAGTACTTGAAAGAGGCCTTTTTGGTACATACACATAATGGAATGCTATGCAGCACTAAAGAATAATATAGAGTCTGCAAAACACTGCATGATATGGATGAACTTGGAGGACATTATGCTGAGTGAAATAAGTCAATCACAGAAGGACAAATATAGTATTAGTTCATTGTTGTGGAGGGTCAAGGAAAGGTTTGCATATGGAGGGAAACTTTCTTTGTTGGTTGCCAGAGATGGGAGGGGAGGGGAGGAAACACTGCAAAAAAAAAAAAAAAAAAAAAAAACTGCATTGACCCTTGTCACTTTAGTTTTGTGTATTTCACTGTCCATGAATTGTATTTCAATAAAATGCATTTAAAAAAGAGGTCTTTTGCAGCAGAATTGCCCAATGTAATACGTTCTCTGATTTCTTGACTGCTGCTTCCATTGGTGTTGATTGTATAAACAACTAATATGAAGTCCTTGACAACTTCAATCTTTTCTCCATTTATCGTGATGCTGTTTATTGGTCCAGTTGTGAGGATTTTTGTTTTCTTTATACTGAAGTGTAATCCATACTGCAGACTGTAGTCTTCAATCTTCATCAGTAAGTGCATCAAGTCATCCTTACTTTCAGCAAGCAAAGTTGTGTTGTCTGCATATTGCAGGTTGTTAATGAGTCTTCCTCCAATCCTGATGTCACATTCTTCTTCATACAGTCCAGCTTCTCAGATTATTTGCTCAGCATACAGATTGAATAAGTATGGTAAAAGGATACAACCCTGATACACTCCATTCCTGATTTTAAACTATGCAGTATCCCCTCGTTTTGTTTGATTGACAGTCTCCTGGTCTATGTATAGGTTCCTCATGAGCACAATTAAGTATTCTGGAATTTCCATTCTTCTCAATGTTATCCATAATTTGTTATGATCCACACAATCAAATGCTTTTGCATAGTTAATAAAACACAAGTAAACATCTTTCTGGTATTCTTTGCTTTCAGCCAAGATCCATCTGATATCAGCAATGATATCTCTAGTTCCATGTCCTCTTAGGGACTTGGGAATATACCTATGACCATATATAAATTTGGCAGATGATATTTCTACATATATATCTGTATGTGCTATAAGAATGTCCATATATATAATAGAGCTAATGTGGTCAAAGTTAGGATAACTTCTTAGCCACAGCCAACCACCTTGTGGGAGTGAGTCACTGGGCCCGTGGGCTTGGGACCATGGTCTTGGGGGACATTGAGTTTAATTGGCATAACATACTACATAAGGACATTGTTCTATAGAGTAGTGACTAGGGTCTTAAAGGCTTGTGAACAGCCATCTAAGATGTGATAATTGGTCTCTCCTTGTCTAGAGCAAAGAAGAGTGAAGAAAATCAAAGTTGCATGGAAACAATTAGTCCAAGGGGCTAGTGGACCACAGGAACCTCAGCCTACAAGACTCTTAGACCAGAATTAGATGGTGCCTGGCTACCACTGCCAACCACTTGGATAGGGGTCAAAACTGGAGATATTGGATAGAGTAAGAGAAAAATGTGAAACAAAACTCAGAATCATAAAATAGACAAGGCTTACTGGTTTGATAGAGATGAGTGAACCCCCTCCCCACCCAGACTATGGTCCCTAGTCACCCTTCAGATAAGGAATTGAACTTGCTCCCATGGCTTCCAGACAAACAGACAGGCCTACAAGGTGAACCAGACAGGTACACTCCTTAGAACAATCAATCATGGGCGATCAGGAGGGCAGCATTTGCACAGGGAGATAGCTCAGAGGCCAGGAATGCATAGAAAAGAAGGGCACAGGGAAAAGATAACTAAAGGGAAGAGGTAGGAAGAGAGCTGTTACATTGTGGGGATTGCAATTAATGTCATGAAACAAATTGTGTATGAACTGTTGAATGGAAAATGAATTTGCTCTATAAATTTTCACCCAAATCACAATTAAAAAATAAGTAAATAAAACCTTTTGTCATCTAAAGAGCTGCTTAACCACAGTTTCTTCTTGCTGAGCCTTAAAAGATAAAGTTATTAGTAATTTACTCAGAACAGTTTAACACGAGTGTTTATATCTTCATTCATATGGTGAGTTTCATACATATCTGTCACTTAGCTATTTCTCAAGATGATGTGCAACAGTCATCTGCTTAGCAATCCTTTTCCAACTAATTTCTGAAAACAATGGCTTAATTGACTTTTCTTTGAGAGTGATTCATTGTATTGTCAAGAGTTCAGTTTCCCATTGTGTTTTAGACTAGTTGCACTTGACATTCCTTTCAGTTTATTTTCATTTCTTGGTTTATTGTTCACATCCCTTCCCCCTGCCCTTCCTAAATTCATTCTCCAACCCCCACAGATCATCTACTCAGTGGAGCTGTGCTATCTGTCAGAAGGTATTAATGGATTTTGTGATCAGTTTGATGAAATGGTGAAATCAACTAAGAAAGGTATATTCATTAACAGATAAAATGGGGAATTGCTGCAGTTGTGAATGGATAACTGATTAAATACCTGAATATTCCCAGCATATATACTGGTATAGTATAAATACATACAGTATATACTTCTAGGTACATAGGGAGTTCTGGTGGTGTAGTGTCTATGGCATTAGACGGTTAACCAGAATGTTGGCGGTTCAAACCCACCAGCCGCTCCATGGAAGGAAGACTGGGAAATCTACTTCTGAAAGATTTACCACCTCAGAAACCCCAAAGGGGGTTGCTATGAGTTGGAATTGACTTGATGGCAGTGAGTTTGGTTTTTGTTTTTCTAGGTATATATTGAAAAGACTTGAAAGCAGGGACTCAAACATAAATATGTACACTAATGTTCACTGTAGCATTATTCACAATTGACAAAAGGTGGAAATAACCCAAGGCTTATTAACAAATGAATAGATAAATAAAATGTGGAATGATATATACATGCATACAACGGAGTATTAAAAAAAAAAACCTCTAAACTCATTGTCGACAAGTTGGATCCGACTCATAGTGACCCCTCTGTGAGTTTCTGAGGCAGTATCACTATGGAAATAGATTGCCCAGCCTTCCTTCTGAGGAGTGGCTGGCGGGTTTGAACTGCCAGTCTTCTGGTTAGTAGGTTAATAGAGTATTAGTTAGAGACTAATTAGTTAGAGACTAATGGAGTGTTAGTCAGCTATAAAGAGAAATGAAGTTCTGATACATGCTACTACATGAACGAATCTTGAAAACATTATGCTAAGTGAATAAGTCAAACACAAAAGGGCAAAAACTGTATAATCCCACTGATATGAAATATCTAGAACAGGCAAATGCATAAAGACAAAAGTTAATTCAGGGCTTGGATGAGGGACTGGGAAATTACTGCTTCAGGTGTACTGAATGTATTTTGGGTGATGACAAAGTTTTAGGGATAGATAGTGGTGATAGCTGCAAAACATTTTGAATGGAATTAATATCACAGAAGCATACACTTAAACACGATTACAGCAGCAAATTTTAAATTATATATATTTTACCATAATAAAAATTTTAAAAACGACAACAAAAACCTGATTTTGTTGTTTATGTATGCATGATATCTGTACACTTGTGAGCATCTGATTCGAGTTACTTTTCTCCTTGTGAATAATTATGGGCACCATTCTAAAGAGAAAGACACCTAAGTGGAAATTTGAATAAAGTCTTAAAGTGCTTTTGTATAAGCTCTTTAGGCTATTTGGCAGTTAATGTTATGCGTCAACTTGGCTGGGCTTGGTTTTGAGTGGCTGGGCAGCTGGATATAGTTTATTACCCTGATGAGATTAGTAATCAACTCCGTGGTGAAATCAACTGAGAGCAGCTGAGTAGCTGCCTTATGGAAGTGGTTTCCTTCCAGTATAAAAGGAGAAGTTTTGAGAACGGGCTCTGTAGCTTTTTAGCATGTCTGGACCCTGTAGCTGAGTCCTCATTCAGCAGCCTGCCATGTTTCCTGCCGATCTTGGGACTCTCTCTGGACTTGAATTAGTAGCCTGCCATGTTGTTTGGGATTGTGCCTTTTTACTTGTTGACCTTGGGCTTGTTAGCCTGCCTGCGTGAAGAGACACCTCTAGTTCCAGTGAGCTAGTGGGAACAAGAGGCAGAGCTGAAATCTAAGGTTGAAAGGCTTTCACCCAGCCCCTAGAGCTTGGCACTTTGAACTCAGACTTCTGGCCTCTGAAACTGTAAGAGAATAAACTCCTGTTATTAAAGTCACCCATTGGTGGTATTTTCTATTAGAGTAGCATGAAGTAACCAAAACAGAATTTGATATTGAGCAAGTTGGGTGCTTCTCTGACAGATACCTAAAATGTGGAAAGAGGAGTAGGGTGCGTCCTTGACCTGTGATCCCAGCAGAGAGACTGGCATGAGACAGCAATAGCCTTGCCAGTCTATGGAGGGAGAAAGCTGAGTGCCTTTTGGGCAGGAAGATTTCCAGCAGAGTGGGTTGCTTTCAGGTATTAATTGGCAGAAGCAGAGAGACCAAGGAAACAGGAAGCAGAGCTGCCTCAGGCTCAAAGGATAGGCCCATGGCCTCTGGGGGTAGAACCACCACAGCCTCCTAGGTTTCAAAAAGTAAGACCTTCACCAACTTGGAATCTTTGGTGGTGTGGTGCCTAAGGCACTTGACTGCTAACCAGAAGTCTGGTGGTTCAAACCTACCAGCCACTCCTCGGAAGGAAGATTGGACAATCTACTTCCGTAATGATATTGCCTCAGAAACCCAAGGAGGGGTCGCTATGAGTCGGATCTGACTTGACAGCAGTGTTTTTTTTTCCCATCTCCTGGCAACCACCACACATCTCATACAAATGGAATCATACAATATGTGGTCTTTTGTGTCTGGCTTCTTTCACTTAGCATGAGGTTTTCAAAGTTCATCCAAGGTGCAGCATGTATCAGCACTTCATCCCTTTTTACAGATAAATAATACTCCGTTGTATTGATATACCACATCTTGTTTATGTATTCATAAGTTGATGGACGTCCAGATGATTTCTAGTTTACGGACGTTATGAATAATGCTGTGGACATTCATGTACAGGTTTTTGTATAAACATACACTGTCAAGTCTCTCAGATGTACACCTAAGAGTAGAATTGCTAGGTCATATCCTTTGAAGAGCTTAATTTTTAATATTTGGGGACATTAAAAAAAATCAATCTTAGTTTAACTAAATAAAAACTCTATATTTTCAATTTACTTTTTAAAAGGACCTTCTATTTAGGTTATTTTAATATTCATTCCAATCTGATGTTTATGTGAATTTATATACATGAAATAAGCATAGGGTTTCCTTGAGTTTTGTTCAAGAGAAAAAGAGAGCAACATCTGGGACCAGATGAAGGAGATCCATCTATTGTGACAATAACTACAGTGTGGATGGTGGGGTTTCAACTCACTTGCTTTGGACATATGATCAGGAAAGACCAATCTCTAGAAAAGGACATCATGTTTGGTAAAGTGGAGGACCAATGAAAATGAAGGAAACTCATTTAGATGGATTGTCACCATGGCTGCAGCAATGAACTCAAACATACTAACGATCACGAAATGGCACAGGACCAGGCAATATTTTGTTCTGTTATACATGAGGTTGTCATGAGTTGGAGCTGAGTCCAGCACAACAAACAACACGATATAAAGAAGGAAAAACGAAACTTCTCTTTCTAAGTAGTTTTAAAAGTCAGAGAAGTTCAGGGGATGCTGAAACTGCTATCCTGTGCCTTGTTTCAGCATGCAGTGAAATTTCCGTAGTGATACTGCCTCAGAAACCCAATGAAGGGTGGCTAGGAGTCGGATCTGACTTGATGGCAGTGAGTTTAGTTTTTTTGTTTTTTTGCATTAAAGTATAAGAATTTGAAACAGTTCTTTAAATAAGTTTTCATTCTCTCTTTGCCACATCTACTGTGAGAACTCACTAAACTCACTGCCGTCAAGTGGGATCAGACTCATAGTAACCCCTCCTTGGGTTTCCGAAGCAGTATCACTACAGAAGTAGATTGCCCCATCTTCCTTCTGAGGAATGGTTGGTGGGTTTGAACCACCAGCCTTCTGGTTAGCAGTCAAATACCTTAGGCACTATGCCACCAGAGTCTCTCTACTGTGAGAAGAAAGACCATTTTCAGCAATGAGACTGTCAACATTCCAAAAAATGTTGACATCACTTTGGAGGGACACACAATTATTGTGAAGGGCCCCAGGAGAACCTTGCAAAGGGACTTTAATCATATCAATGCAGAACTCAGTCTCCTGGGAAAGAAAAGAAGAGGCTTCGTGTTGGCAGATGGTGGGGAAATAGAAAGGAACAGGCTAAAGTGTGCACTATCTCTAGTCATGTTCAGAACACGATCAAGAATGTGACACTGGGCTTCCGTTACAACGTAAGTTCCATGTATGTTCATTTCCCCATCACCATGTTGTTCAGGAGAGTCGATCTCTTGTTGAAATCCAAAACGTCTTGGGCGAAAAATACACCCTTCAGGTTTAGATGAGGCCAGGTGTTGCTTGCTCAATGTCTCAGGCCCAGAAAGATTAGTTAATTTTTGAAGCAAACAACATTGAACTTGTATCAAATTCAGCTGCTTTAATTCAGCAAGCCATGACAGTTAACAACAAGGAGTCTGAAAGTTTGGGGATGGTATCTATGTCTCTGAAAAAGGAACCATTCAATAGGCTGATGAGTAAAATCTAAGAGTTGTCCAGCTACAGAAACGAGGTTAGATGAGGCCTATGAACCACGGGTGATGTTTTTGGTGTGATGAAATTCATCTATTGAAGAAAAAATTCCAGTCTTGGATTAAAAAAAAAATTTTTTTGATTCTGTATATTATCTTATCATTCATTATTGCTTAATTACTTGCTTATATGCACTACCCACTTGCTTATATGCACTACCCAAACTTTCCTTTTGCTTTTTTCCTCTCACCTCCTAACGCAGACGTTCTGGTTACCTAATGCTGCTCTAACAAGAATATACCACAAATGGGATGGCCTTAACAAACAGGAGTTTATTCTCTTACAGTTTGGAGGCTTTAAGTTCAAAGTGCCAGGCTCTAGGGCCTGGAGGAAAGCCCCTCAGCCTTGGGCTTCAGCTCTGCCTCCAGCTCCCGGCCCACTGGAGCTAGAGGCTTTTCTTCACTCAAACAGCTGCTAGCTGCTGAGGCTGCCAGGCCAAGGTTGACAAATAAAATGGCACAGTCCCAATGTTACCAAACCACATGGCAGGCCATTAATTCAAGTTTATTTTAAGTCCCAAGGTCGGCAGAAAATGGCAGACTGGTGAAAAATGAAAAATGAAACGGCTACATGGCAGGGTTCAAGGTGCCATAAGCTAGAGCTTGTCTCCAAGGCTTCTCTTTATATACAGCAAGCAGACCCCCATCCCAAAGGCAGCTACTTGTGGTAGATCGCACAGTGGAGCTGATTGCCAGTCTCATCATGGGGAATAACTACCACCAGCTGCCCAGCCACTCAACCAGGCTCAGCCAAGCTGACACACAACCATAACCATCACAGTAGATAAACCTATATTCTCACATATATTTAATTTTTTAAAAATATAATGCTCTAGTAAGTCATTTCGATTTGTGATTATAGTAATTGGACTAATATGATTTTTAAGTTTTCAGTTTCCTTTTTCCCAGAGATAATCATGGGCAAAATAATTAACTGACAGAAGCACACTTTGTTCTATTATAAAAGTCTGTATGTTGAGCAACTCATGCCCAGTTAGGTGCAGGAGAGCAGTGTTTATGATGTGTATCTATAGCATTATATGGATGTATACATATAAATAAAGTCATTACTTCACAAAATACTCCCCAATCACATGTAGTAGCTTCTCTGACCACAGCAGAGTAAGGTGATCTAGAGTATCAACTGGAAATGGAAGTTGAAAAGCTTTTTGTAAGCGCCAAGGAGCATCCCAATTAAGACTGGTTCTAATGAGAATGCATGTTGGGGTGTGAACTGACAGCCCACTTAAACCACAAGCTCTTGCCCACTGTTCTTTGTGGCCAACAAGGCAAGGAGGGGTAGCTGGGGCCAAGGATCAGGAAGTCCTCTTGGGAGCATCATAGGGGCCATGAGAGGAGCCTCATAGAATTGGTAGAGCAGCTGAGTTAGAAACACAATTGATAAAAAAAAGTGTTTAAGGTTAAAGTCTTAGTAACCAAGTGCTACCCTAATAGAAACACAAGTGTGTGGTTTCAAAGAACATAAATGTATTGTCTCACAGCTCTGGATGCTGAAAGACCAAATCAGGGCCTCTGGCTTGTCAATTTCTTTTTTACAAGTAGTCCCAAGCATTCCTTGATTCCTTGCCTTGTGGATGTCACAGGACATCTGTCTTTCCCCATATGTGTGTGTGTGTATGTGTGCATGTATCACTGTATCTAATCTGCTGTTTTTATCATTTAGAAGTGATTAGATTTAAAACTCACCCTACTCAGGTATGATGTAATTAACATAAGAAAGAAATCCCTATTTCAAAATGTAATGCTCAAAGTTTAATTTAACACAATGTAATTCGAAACTCTAGATGATACTGGCTCCTTGGGCTGCATAAACAGTTAAGAACTCCACTACTAGCCAAAAGGTTGGCGGTTTGAATTTACTCAGAGATGCCTCAGAAGACAGGCCTGGTGATCTACTTCCAAAAGGTCACAGCCTTAAAAACTCTAAAGAGAAGTTCTGCCGTGCACACATGGGGTTGCCATGTGTCGGAAGTGACTTGACGGCAACTAAGGACAACAACAGCTTCTGGGTTCTCATAAACTGAATGCGGAAATAGAAAAGGAAAACGCAAACAACAGCACTTCAAGCTATTTTTATAGCGTACACCTTTTCTCTAGAGGTCTCTGCTCCAAGTAATAATTTGGCACAACTGACTTCTTGTGGAATGACAAGATCATAAGCGAAGGTGTTGTTACTGCAATAATGTACGCTTCCTTTTCCCATAACTGAAGGGGAAAGCTCTCTGGGGAGTGGAATTCAACATGCAGTGTAACAGTAGTGCTGCATACTAACTCACATTGAAATATGAAACCTATCCAATTAAGAAAACATCCAGATAAAATGAAATGGGCCATGATAATAGTTTGGGCCTCATTTTACAAGGGTTACAAGTTCTTTCCTAAATGTTAATTAAGAGTCTCGATACCTCAGGTGGTAAATATATAGACAATCACTTTATAAATGAGAAAACTGAAGCAAGAGAAGCTCTGTGACTGGCCCAGAGATTAATGAGAAGTCACACGGAGGCTGCTCCTTTCCTCAACTTTTTATCTAATGCTTTTCAAACTCTGACCACAGAGCTTGGAAGGCTGACTGAGATACACTCCATTAAATCTTCAAATAATTGTTACATTCCTTATAAATGTCAGAAACTGTGCTAGCCATTAGGGATTATAAAATGCAATCTCTGTGCTCAAGAAGCCCAAGTGCAGTAAAAAACAAAACAAACCAAAAAAACCCACAAAACACCAAACTCACCGCCGTTGAGTCGGATCCGACTCATAGCGACCCCTCCTTGGGTTTCCGAGGTAGAATCACCACTGAAGTACATTGCCCAATCTTCCTTCTGAGGAGTGCCTGGTGGGTTTGAACCTCCAGCCTTCTGGTCAGCAGTCAAATGCCTTAGGCAGTATGCCACCAGAGCTCCTCAAATGCAGTAGTGTGAGAAAATATGCAAGTAATTGTTACAAGGCAATAACATAATTATACAGTATGGAGAGGCAGCACAGAGAAAGAAAACTGCAAATGGAACCTCTAACATGGCATTGGAAGAAAGAATAGGAGTTGATTTCCAGTAAGTACAGGCAGAATAAATATAGCAGTTACCTCTGCTTCCTCCTGAAATTCCACCAAAATGACCATAAATACAAGGCATAAGCCCATAAGAACAAAAATAACAGGGGGAAAAATTGAAATCTGGAAGGCCAAAGAACAAATTGTAACTGACATGGTAGTTCCCAAGAAACCTAAATCTTAAATGGGAAGAGAAGAAACAGCCAAGAAGGCACCTGCAGAAAGGATGTGGGGGTGGTGTCTGCCCTCCAACTTCACAAATGGGGAGAAGGGTCAATGTCAAGAGTAACAGCCCAAGGCTGATTCCTATGAGGGGTAGGTCAGGCCTGCCTCCACCATCCAACGTTTTCTGACACCAACTGTCCCTCCCATGACACTCTCTTCTTCTCTGCTGGGTTCAATAATTTGTTGCAATGACCACACAGAACTTATAGACAATACTCATGATTATGAGGCTTATTAGGGAAGTAACAGGTTACATTTCAGATTAGAAATGACTCGGGATACAGTTCTTCAGTCAGGACAGCTTCTTCTCAGCCATGGCGCAGGCATGCCTCTCTCTGGCCTCAGCTTCTGCTCTGCTCAGGCAAGTGTTACAAAGCTCTTCTAAGCTTTGTGCCAAGAGATGTACCTCACTCCACTAGCAAGCCTCCTGCCCAAAGGCACTCAGCTTTTACCCTTTGCAGACTGGAAAGCCCACTGCTCTGTCTCAAGCTGGTCTCTTTGCTCTGTTGGCTCTGCTGCCTCTTTTGTTGCAGTTCCTCTGCCATCTCTGGTGTCATAGCTCTCTGTCTTCTGGATCGAGGAAGTTCATCACAGAGATCTCAGGTCCAAAGGATGTGCTACACTTCTGGCTCTTCTTTCTTGATGGTAGTGAGATCACCCTTTTCTACCTCTGGCATGGCTCATTTTAAGCCTAGCAAAGTAGCAAAACTGACCAGTCCCCACATGAGATTCCATACACCTTATTTGCATGGTCCCACACCACAAGGCACCATGCACATTATTCACATTATTAACAAGCTATGCAATCCCTTGGTGGGCCACAAGCACCTCACATTTGCATAGTCTCACCAAGTCATCTGGTGGGAGTCACAAAGACTCCTAGAAGAATTATATTAAGGAATTCACTGCACTGCAGCACTCAATTTGTGTCATAGAACCTCCCAGATGACTTCTGAACTAGTGGAACCAGACCGCTGGAAGTCAGAGGAGAGTTGTTCAAAAGTCTATGAGCAGCTTCAATGGCAGCTAACGACATAGACTCCTCCATATCCCCTCCTCCACACTCCAAGCAGTGAGGTAATGTCCTGTCTCCAATCCATCTCTCTAGAGATGGTAAAACTGTAGGTTTTGTCTTCTTGTCTGGGGGAGGTAGGAATTCATTACCCAAAGTAAAAGTATTAGATGGAAGTTTGCATACCCAATGTTTATACTCCCAGCTCACTTCCCCCAGAACACTGGCACCCAAAGGGTCTTTCCTAAGCCTAAAAGAAAAAGACCAGAAGATAATGACAGCAAGAATTCCCCCCAAGAAATAGCTTAGCCAGGTTACCTAACTGTATATTAAACACTAGTATTTTATGACTTCTGAATGCTTTTCTTTCCCCCTTGTATTACATTAAATAAGTGTCAAAAAATAGTACTGTGGTTGTATCCACTATTGTGATCACCACCCACCATGCTACTGAAATGGTGTCTCCAAAGTCACCAACAACCTCCCTGTGGCTAAATTATACAAAGTTATGACTCAGTTCTCATTGTCCTTGGCCTTTTGGCCTTCCGGTAGCCTTGGACTCTGTTGACTTTATCATCTTTTTTTGAAACAATCTCTCCCATGACATTTTGTTGTCTTGGTTTCCCTCCCACCTCTGTGGTAATTATTTTTTTCGTAATTTGCAGACTCTTCTTGCTCTACCCATTCCCTGTGTTCTTCGGGGCTCTCGTCCCACATTTCTCTCTACTTTTCTTTCTGAGTGATCTCATCTTCTCCCATGGATCCTGACTCCAGTCTTTATCTCTAGTCCAGTTGTCTGTCTAGGACTCCAGGTAGGCCTATATGCCCTCTGCTTATTGGTTTTCTCAACGTCAATCTATTTATTACCAGATCCTGTTCATTATAATTCCTAAACATCCTGAGTCTGCGCTTCTCTTTTCATTCCCACTACCATTACCTTAGGAGCTCTGGTAGCATAGTGGCTAAAGCACTTGATTGCTAACCAGAAGGCTGGCGGTTCAAACCCACCAGCCACTCCTCGGAAGGAAGGTTGGGCAATCCTACCTCCGTAGTGATACTGCCTTGGAAACCCAAGGAGGGATCACTATGAGTTGGGGCCGACTTGACGGCACATAACAACAACAACAACAACCATTACCTTTATTCAGGCTACCATTATCTTCTGCTTGGATTCTCTTCTTCCAGTCCTGCCCATCTAAAATCTATTCTCCTTATTGCAGCCAGAGCTACAACTTTTATAAAATCAGGTCCAACCCTCTTTAAAACAAGACATCAACAGACAATAGTTCCTCTAGTTTTTTGAATAAAATTAGAATTTATGAACATACGATCTCGTCCCTTCTCACCTCTTCCGCCTCATCTCTTCCCACTCTTCCCTCACATCCCTTGTTTCAGCCGTACTCACCTGTGTTAAGTTCCATGAACATGCCTTGCTTTCTCTTCTCTCTGGGCTTTACTATGTGATGTTTCCACAGTCCAGACTGATTCCCGTCCACACCCCCATTGTGTTCCCCAACCCCACCCCTGTCAAATTTGGCCTAAGATCTTTCATATTTCAGTTTAGATATCATTTCCTTTAGGAGATCTTTCCTGATCTCCCACTGAGGGGGAAGTTATTGTCCTTAAATGCTCCCATAACATCCTGTATTTCCCTTATTGTAGCCCTGGCAACACTGTTTTGCAATTGTCTGATTACTTGCCTATAGTTCCCCCTAGGCTAAACTTGGTGAAGATAGCAATTGTGCCTGCTTTGTTCACTACTGTATACCACAGTGCTTGGAATGTACCAAAACCAAACTCACTGCCATCAAGTCAATCCCGACTCATAGCGACCCTTCCTTGGATTTCCAGGGTGGTATCTCTATCGAAATAGAGTATCTGGTGGGTTTGAACTGCCAGCCTTCTGGTTAGCAGTCAAATGCCTTAGGCACTACACCACCAGAGCTTGGCATATAATGGGGAATAAATAATTATTTGCTCAATGAATAAATGAATGAAGTATTTATAGCCAATTTCACTCATTTTGGTACTTACCATCTACTGCATAGAGTGTTGCTTCCCTGTCTTTCCAGCTGGATTGTAAACATCTGTCATCAGAGTTTCTAACTTATATTTCTATAATATAGCATTTAGCACCTACCATGATGTTAACCACACAATAGGTATCAATTCATTCATTTAACAAGTATTTATTGTATATTTACAATGTTAAAGAGAAACGTGGGGTTGGAGGAGGGTTAGGGAACAAGAAGCTGGATAATGGGACTGATTTAAACCCTCTAAATCCTTCAATTTTTCCTATCACTTACTGATTGTAGATATGGCTTTAACCACAGAGAAAGCCTTATGTAAAGGGATATTTGTTATGTTGCCAGTTGCTAGGGGAGCAAGGAATTAAGGTTTAAAAATAGCTTTTTGAAAGTTTCCAACATGGAGGAGCAAAAGAGAGCCAGGGAGACATAATGGGCTGAATAATCTCAAGGGACCGGAGTCCACACGCAGGGAGCAGCTGTTTCAGAGATTGTGCGGGGGGTGGTGTTTGGCAGTTGATTTATTTTTCAAAAATAAAATTATGACTCTCTTACAAATACAGAATTAACATATATGAAATATTTTATTTAATGTATTCATTAATGAGGGAACCAGTAAGATACTACTACTGGTTCAAAGGATGGCCCAAAGGACAGACACATAGATGGGCAGTCAGCAATGCTAAAATTAATTTGCTTAATAATAGATGCAACACCGACTTCTTGGAGGGGAGAGAGATCAATTACACTCCAGGAACAATCTGTATTTGCATTTCTCTGAACAATAATCATTTGTACTATCTTTTTTGGTGTGCAGTTTACAGAGTAGTAAAATAGCTCGAAGGCAATGAAATGTGGAGATAACCCACTGGACAGGGCACCAAGTAATATTTTTTTGCCCATTTCAAAGTCTTTCACAATTTTTTTCTGACATTCTGTGGTGCGGTGAATTGCATCATACGGTCCTTCTAGCCATGGCTTTTGTGACTCCCACCAGATAACTAGGTGGTCTATGCAAATATGAGGTGCTTGTGACCTACCAACAGGGATTGGATAGCTTGCTAGTAATGTAAATAAGGTAAATGGCACCCTTGTGGGGTGGGACCTGTGCAAATATGATGTGTAGAACCCTAACATGGGGACTGGTCACTTCTGCCATCTGCTAGGCTTAAAATGAGCCATTCCAGAGGCAGATAGGGGAATCTCATTGCCATTAAGAGAGAAGAGTTGGCAGTGGATCCTGTCCTTGGACCCAGATATCTGTGCCGAGATGGCAGAGAGACAGCAAAGACACGGCAGCAGAACCAAGAGACCAGCACGAGACGAAGCAGTGGGCTTTCTGGTCCATGGAGCAAGAAAGCTGAGTGCCTTCAGGCAGGAGGCTTGCTGGCCAAGTGGGGTACATCTATTGGGAGAGTTAAAAGAGCTTTGTAACACCTGCCTAAACAGGGCAGAGGCCAGGCCAAGGGGCTGAGAGCCAAAGAGCAGCATCTCTGTAGGCATGGCAGCTGACAAGAAGTTGTCCTGATCCGAAGAATTGTACCCTGAGCTTTCCTGAACCTTGGCTGTAAATGATTACCTCCCTAACAAACTCTACAATCATGAGTATTGTCTGTGAGTTCTGTGTGACCACTGCAACAAATCAAACCACGCAGAGAAGTAGAGAGTGCTGAGGGAGAGTTGGTGTCAGAATTGGTAAAGGTTGGAGGGTGGTGGCGGGTCTGACTTCCACCTCATAGGAATAAGCTTTGAGCTGCTGATGGTGATTTTCTCTCCCCCTGGTGAAGTTAGAAGAGGTTAGAGGAGGTCAAAGGACACCTGCACCTCTACTCCCTTTTTGTGTCTAAGGCACTTGACTGCTAACCAGAAGGCTGGAGGTTCAAACCCACCAGCCACTCCTTGGAAGGAAGGTTGGGCAATCTACTTCCATAGTGATACTGCCTCGGCAACCCAAGGAGGGGTTGCTATGAGTTGGGTCCCACTCAACAGCACATAACAACAACACATCCTCAACTTGTCCTTCAACATAGGGCTTCAATGTGTGAACATAGTGTTTCTCTGAAAAGGATTTTTGTTTTGTTATACTAACCACACAAAAATAAGGTCTCTGGGCTCCTCAGATAAGACCACTGAGTAGAATAAAAATCTCAGTTATATTATATGCCACTGTACTCTGAAAGCAAATCTGATCTTTTTCTTTGAAATGGAAATCTAAGTGCTTTTTTGAAATGCACCTGGTAGTGAGGGTTTTTTGCTTTGTTTTGTTTTGTAGCTGGTATTGAACTTTTTTATTATGCAACATTGCATGAATACAAATAATATATAAAATAATATAACAAACATTCAGGTACTCACCATTCAAAAAATGTACTATAGCAAATACAATTGTATTCCCTCCCTGGAATTGAAAAGTACGATTACTAAAATGAAAAAGTCACTGAGGGGCTCGACATGAGATTTGAGATGGCAAAAGAATCAGTGAACCAGAAGACAGACCAATAGAAATTATCCAATCTGAAAACAAAGAAAAAACACAGAAAAAATGAACAGAGCTTCCGAGACACATGGGCAACATTAAGCATACCAACATCCGTGTAATGGGAGTTCTTGAGGAAGGAGAAAGGAGCAGGGAGAAAAAAATATCTGAAGAAATAATGACCCAAAACTTCTTAAATTTGATGAAAAACATTAATATCCCCATCCAAGAAGCTTATTAAGGGAATGTTATGAACAGCTCTATACAACTTCTTTCCCAATGATGTTGATAGGCAGTAACATCATAAAACAAGATTGTTCTTTTGAGTCCAATTTAAGAAGAAATTTAAACAGTTGTTCATTTAAAAAGAAGAAGTTTGAGATACATACAGAGTGTATGGAACACTTATCACAATGATGCTTATTGGTCCATTTGTGAGGATTTTTGTTTTCTTTATGTTGAAGTGTAATCCACACTGAAGACAGTAGTCTTAGATATTCATCAGTAAGTGCTTCAGGTCTTCTTCACTTTCAGTAAGCAAAGTTGTGTCATATGCATGTTGCAGATTGTTAATGAATCTTTCTCCATTCCTGATGCTGCATTTTTCTTCCTATAGTCCAGCTTCTTGGATGATTTGCTCAGCATAGAAATTGAATAAGGGCAGTGAAAAGATACAACCCATTCCTGATTTTAAACCATACTGCATCCCCTTGTTCTGTTCAAATGACTGCCTCTTGGTATGTGTACAGGTTCTTCCAATTAAGAATTCTCAAATTCCCATTCTATGCCATGTTATCCATAATTTGATCCAAACAGTCAAATAAAACACATCTTTCCATAGTCAATAAAACACAAGTAAACATCTTTCTCGTATTCTCTGTTTTCAGCCAAGATCTGTCAGTAATGATATCCCTTGTTTTACATCCTCTTCTGAATCTGGCTTGAGTGTCTGGCAGTTCCCTCTCAGTAATGCTACAATCATTGTTTAATTATCTTCAGCAAAATTGTACATATGTGTGATATTAATGATACATTTTTAAATAATTTCCGTATCTGTTGGATCATCTTTGTTGGAATGGGCACAAATATGAATCTTTCCAGTCAGCTGGCCAGATAGCTGTCTTCCAAATTTCTGGCATAGACAAGTGGGTACCTTCAGCACTGCATCTGTTTGTTGAAACATCTCAATTGGTATTCCGTCAGTCCCTGCAGCCTTGTTTTATGCCAATGCCTTTAGTGCAGCTTGGATATCTCCCTTTGATATCATCAGTTCTTGATCATATGTTATCTCCTGAAATAGGGGAATGTTGAGCAATTCTTTTTGGTACCATGACTCTTTGTATTCCTCCCATCTTCTTTTGATGCTTCCTGCACTGTTCAATATTTTGCTGATGGAATCCTTCAATATTGCAACTTGAGCCTTGAATTTTTTCTTCAATGCTTTCAGCTTGAAAAATACCATGTATGTTCTTCCCTTCTAGTTTTGTAACTCCAGGTCTTTGCACATTTCATTTTAATATTTCACTTTGTCTTCTCAAGTTGCCCTTTGAAATCTTCTATTCAGCTATTTTGCTTCATTTCTTCCTTTCACCTTAGCTACAGTGCAGTTCAGAACAAGTTTCAGAGTCTCTCCTGACTTTCACTTTGATCTTTTCTTTCTTTCTTGTCTTTTTAATGATTTTTGCTTTCTTCATGTATGATGTCCTTGATGTCATTCCACACTCATCTGGTCTTCAGCCATTAGTGCTCAGTGTCACATCTGTTCTTTTTTCTTTAAAATTTGTTTATTTTTTTAACCATACCTTCTGTCTCATATTACAAACCATTCCTTCTATGGTAAAATATGTTTTTTTCATCACTGCACTTTTTTGGAATTAAGATAACTAAACCCTGGAAATATTCATCATCTGGAATACATCAGATCCTACACATACTAAACAAATAATGTTCTGCTACATTTTTAGAAATGATTCCAAAGATTTGTCATGTAAAGAAACTTAGCCAATTAAAGAGAGGAAGGAAACTACTTTTACTTGACAAAAGCTGTATATCAAAAACCTTCAGAAAATATTACATGTAATAGAAAAACTTCAGACATACTTCCTTTAAGATCAGGCAAAAGCCAAAAAAAGAAAAACCCACTGCCATCAGTTCAATTCTAACTCACAGTGACCCTACATAACAATTAAAATTGTCTTCCCCATGAGGACTTCCAAGGATGTAAATCTTCACAGAAGCAGACTGCCACATCTTTCTCCTACAAGAGTGGCTGGTGAGTTTGAACTGCCAACCTTCTGGTTTAACCACTTTAACCACTGTGCCACCAGGGCTCCTTCTACTTTTATCATTGCTATTGTTTAATGGAGTACTAGAGATTTTAGTCAATGCTGTTGAAAAATAAATTAATGTATAAGGATTGAGAGGGAAGAGGTGGAAAACTCATTAAGAAAACTTGGAAAATACAGACGTAAATTTGCAAAATTACAAAATAAAACAAGTCATCCAATTCTACCCTAAATATAACCTCACATTTAGTAAAGGTTCTGCCATGGTTTTTTACCTGAGTGTATTAAAAAAAAAAAAAAAAAAAGTTTAAAAGGAACCTGTTGTTGTTATTTGCCATCGAGTCAGACCCAACTCATAGTGACCCCTCCTTGGGTTTCCAAGGCAGTATCACTATGGAAGTAGATTGCCCAACCTTCCTTCCGAGGAGTGGCTGGTGGGTTTGAACCGCCAGCCTTCTGGTTAGCAGTCAAGTGCTTTAGGCACTATGCTACCAGAGCTCCCAAAAGGAACCTGGAGCTGCCCTATTTAGAGAGAAATGAAGATTAGAGTTCATTGCTTGTTTTTGCATTAAATTATCAATGTAATTTACAATGAAATGAACTTTACATATCACAGAAGAAAATCCCACTCAATGCTCCATTTTCTTCAGAGGGTTTACAACTGGGTTCCAAATGTTTCAGTGTTCCTTTGGGCAGGATGTTGGTAAAGCATATGGCAATGGACAGTCTTCATATTCAAATAATTTCAGTGGCCACAGTAATGACGGAAGCCAATTACAACACCAACTATGGTAAAAAGCGATTGCTGGGTTACATAGTTGAGGGGGGCTGTAGGCATGTTAGTTTAAGTTCTAGTTAAAGACCTTAAGTCAGAGATAATGATTGGGAATGGAATCCAGAGTAGGGAATCACATCTATTCTTGAGACGGTCTTAAGATATTCTCAAGGTTGTACTTTGGCTCTAATGGACTTGGTTTAATTTTCTTCAGCTTCAACCTGAAGTTGCATATGAACAATTGATGGGCTGTTCCACAGTCAGTCCATGGCCTTGTTCTGACTGATGATATTGAGCATCTCCATTGTCTCTTTCTACAGATGTAGTTGATTTGATTCCTGTGTATTCCATCTGGTGAGATCCATGTGTATAATCACAGCTTATGTTGTTGAAAAAAGGTATTTGCAATGAATAAGGCATTAGCCTTGAAAAGTTCTATCATGCTATCCCCGGCATCATTTTTGTAACCCATGTCATATTTTCCAACCACTGATGCTTATTTTTTGTTTCCAACTTTTGCATTCCAATCATCAGCAATTATCAATGCATCTTGATTGCATGTGGGATCAATTTCAGCCTGCAGAAGTTGGTAAAAATCTTCAATTTCTTCATCTTTGGCATTAGTGCTTGGTGCGTAAATTTTAATAACAGTCATATTCACTGGTCTCCCTTGTAGGTGTATGGATATTATCTATCCTTGACAGCATTGTACTTCAGCATAGATCTTGAAATGTTCTTTTTGATGATGAATGTGATGCCATTCCTCTTTAATTTGTCATTCACAACATAGTAGACCAATTGAAAATGGCCAACACCAGTCCACTTCAGCTCACTAATGCTTAGGATATCAATGTTTATGAGTTCTATTTCATTTTTGATGACTCCCAATTTTCCTAGATTCATACTTTGTACATTCCATGTTCTGATTATTAATGGATATTTGCAGCTCTTTCCCTCATTTTGAGTAATGCCACATTAGCAGATAATGGTTCCAAAAAGCTTTTCTTATCTATGTCATTAAATTCTAATCTGAGGAGCCAGCTCTTCCCAGTTTCTTCTGAGTACCTTCCAACCTGAGGGCTTCATCTTCTGGCACTATATTAGACAATTTTCTGCTGCTATTTTAAAAGTTTTCACTGGTCAATGTTTTTTAGAAGTAGTTTGCCAGGTCCCTCTTCCCTGGAAGAGCAGCTGAAACCTGTCACCATTGGTGAGCCTGCTGGTATTTGAAATACTTGTGACATAGCTTCTAGCATCACATCAGTATGCAAGTCACTGCAGTAAGAGAAACTCACAGACGAGTGGTCAAAGTAGAAGATATTGATTTTTAATCTTAATATGATTTGTTTTCATTATTGTTGGTGCTACTTTCTTAAAAAGATGTTGTTTCTGTAACTAATGCATATGCTCTACATCTAACCAGGGCTTCAAACCAGTTCATTCCAGTTGGACCTCCTGCTGAGGATTTGCATTTTCCTCCCAGACAAAATTAGAGTCTACATTTTCATAAGATCCCCACATAAAGATCTTGTGAAAATGTAGATTCTGATTCAGTCTATCTGGGGTGGAAATGCAAATTCTTAGGAGGGGGTTGAACTGGAATAAACTGGCTCAAATCTCTGCATCTGATATAGTATTTTATAGTATAATTTAAAGTCATCACGATCCATCATTCATTGTCTCATGTATGATGCCTGTGTTTTATATTCTGGAGCTCCAAAGATACAGGACTGTGTTAAAAGAGCATGCAAAATAGTTCTACTCTATTTATAAAACATAAGGTTTTCCATGACCAACACTTTCAGCAGTGGATGGCTCTCTCTTTCTTCCCAGTCTGTCTTAGTCTGGAAGCTCTGATGAAACCTATCCACCATGAGTGACCCTGCTGGTATTCAAAATATCAGTGGCATAGCATCTAACCTCACAAGAACACGCAAGCCACCATAGTATGACAAACTGACAGAATACTGAAAATACCATAGACCACCAGAAGAACGAACAAATCTGTCCTGGAAGAAGTGTAGACGGAATGCTTGTTGGAAGTGAGAGTGGTCAGACTTCATCTCACCTACCTTGGTCATGTTATCAGAAGGGACCATTCACTGGAGAAGGATACCATGCTAGGGAAAGTAGAGGGTCAGTGAAAAAGGGGGAGACCCTCAATAAGATGGGTTGACACAGTGGCTGCAACGATGGCCTCAAGCATAGCAAGGATCATGAGGATGGTGCAGGACTGGGCAGTGTTTGTTCTGTTGTACACAGGGTTGCTACGAGTTGGAGTCTTCAAACCTAACATTTATAAAACAATCCATAGGATATGCCCTTCCAGTTAATCTCTTCTTCAACACCAATGGCTGCCGAACTTTTCTATTTTTACATTTGGTGGAAGATCCTGGCACTTTCTTCATGTATATTACATGATAGGAAGCACTTAGGTTTTAAACTAATTTATCCTTGATGATTCCATAGACATGGATAATTTAGGAATTTGAGTTGTTTCCTATGGTTGCTCCTTCTTCATTCCAATAATGTTTTGACAGGAATAAGGGCTTGGTTCTCATTTAAGGTTGGAGGAAAGTCGAGAGTTGTTGTTAGGTGCCATTGAGTCATCTCTGACTCATAGCAACCCTATGTACAGCTGAATGAAACACTACCCGGTCCTGTGCCAGTTCCACAGTCCCTGCTATACCTGAGCCCATTGTTGGAGCCACTGTGTCTATCCATCTTGTTGAGGGCCTTCCCCTTTTTCATTGACCCTCTACCAAGCATGATTTCCTTTTCCAGGGAATGGTTCCTTCTGACAACATAACCAAAGTAGGTGAGAGGAAGTCTGGCCATTCCTGTTCCCAAGGAACATTCTGGCTGCATTTCTTGCAGGACAGATTTGTTAGTTCTTTTAGCAGTCCATGGTACTTGCAGTATTCTTCCCCAACACCACAACTTAAAAGCATCAACTCTTCTTCAGTCTTCCTTATTCATTATCCAGCTCTCACATGCATATGAGGTGATTGAAAATACCATGGCGTGTGTCAGGCACACCTTAGTCTTCAAGGAGATACCTTTGCTCTTCAGCACTTGAAAGAGGTCACCTTACAAGTGAGAATAGCCAGTCTTTTCTTGTACTTTGGTCATATTATCAGGAGGACCAGTCCCTAGAGAAAGATACCATGCTTGGTAAAGTAGAGGGTCAGTGAAAAAGGGGGAGACCCTCAAAAAGATGGATCGACACAGTGGCTACCATGATGGGCTCAAGCATAACAAGGATTGTGAGGGTGGTGCAGGACCGGGTACTTTTCATTCTGTTGTACACAGAGCTGCTATGAGTTAGAACTGATTTGACAGCACCTAACAACAACAACATGCCCAGAAAAAAAGGTTTAAAATGACATTTGCTTAATTCTACCACTGATTTCACACAGAAGTTATATTTTTATGTTGCCATAATAAATTGAACAATATTTCTAAATTTATTTTGAACTAATATCTAACTTACAGAAATGCTGCAAAAATGCAAGTAGTACAAAAAATCCATTCTGACTGGTGTTCTTATAAGAAGAGGGAAATTTGGACACAGACACTGTGATAGTTGGAGCTGTGCATCAACTTGGCTGGACCACGATTCTGTGTGGTTTAAGCAATTGTGATGTGGGTTGTTCCAATGATGGGATCAGATGTATATGTTTTGAGCAGCCAATCCATTGAAAGAGAGTTTCCCTAGGGGTGTGGCCTGCTTCCAGTATATTTATGGACATCCTGGGAAAAGAGACTTTCTTCTGTGGATTGGGATTCTGTTGTGCTGCCTACAACTGTCCGTGAGTGAACAATCCATCATTCGGCCTGGAGATCTTGGATTTGTCATTCGTTGGAGTCAACAGCCAGTATACTGCCTGCCAACCTTGAGCTACTCAGCCCCTGCAGCTGCGTGAGTCGGGAAAAGCCTCCAGCTTGACGTTTGATCCAAGAACTTTGCACTTGCCGGCTTCTGTAAGTGTGTGAGCCATTTTCCTAAGATAAATTTTCTCTTTCTCTCTCTATGTAAGCTTTACTGGTTTCATTTCTCTAGAGAACCCAGTCTAACACAGACACACACAGAAAAGAGAGCCATGGGAAGACAGACACAGAATAGGAGTTAGACTGCCACAAACCAAGAAACAAGGATTGCTGACAACCACCAGAAACTAGGAAGAGGCAAGGAAGGCGCCTCCCCTAGAGCCTTCAGAGAAAGCCTGGCTCTGCTGACACCCTGAATTCAGACTTTCATCCTCTAGAACTCTAAGAGAATAAATTTCTGTTCTGTGTTATTCTGTTCCAGCAGTCTGAGGAAACTAATACATTGTTTTTGGGATATTTTTTCCTGCGTTTCTTTTAATAAAACTAAGCATAAGTGCATACATGAAAAAAAGGCACATGACTGCTAATCAGAAGGCTGGCTGTTCAAACCCACCTGGCACTCCTTGGAAGGAAGGTTGAGCAATCTACTTTTGTAGTGACATCTCCTCGGAAACACAAGGAGGGATCGTTATGAGTCAGACCCAACTCTATGGCAGTGAGTTTGGTTTTGATTTTCTCACACAAAAGGTAGCTTTCTATATGTGTTCATTTATACTTTGCTTTTTTCACTTAATAATATTTCTTAGAAATCACTCATGTCAGTTCATAACAATCCTCCTCATTCTTTTTCACAGCTGCATGATACTTCACTGTGTGGATGGATCAGAGTTTATTCAACCGATCTCCTATGCTTGGGCATTTATACAGTTCCAAGATTAAGCATTTATAAATAATGTTCAAATTAATAACCTTGAGGATTTGTTTTTGTTTGGTTTGGGGGTTATTTTTGTCTTTTATTGTTAGAAGAGTATCTTCAGCATAAATTCCTAGAAGTGAGATTGCTGGGCTGAAGGATAAATGCATATATTGTTTTGTCAGCAATTGTCAAACTCCCCTCCACAGGGGTTACTCCATTTTTCATTCTTAGCAACAAAAGTATGAAAGTGCTTGTTTTCCAC
Organism: Orycteropus afer afer; assembly: GCF_000298275.1. Lineage (NCBI taxonomy): Eukaryota > Metazoa > Chordata > Mammalia > Tubulidentata > Orycteropodidae > Orycteropus > Orycteropus afer. Next base: position 8,569,250 of record NW_006921666.1, on the reverse strand, counting down.
AGTCTTGTCACAAGAGTGTATTGTCAAGTTTTTAAATTCTAGCCAATCTAGATATTAGTAGGAGTTCTTGGATGATTAAATGGTTAATGCACCTGGCTGCTAACAGAAAGTTTGGAGGTTTGAGTCCACCTAGAGATGACTTAGAAAAAAGGCCTGCAACCTACTTCTGAAAACTCTATGCAGCACTGTTTTTAGAGTTTCTGTTCTACCTCCTAGTTTAGTTCAAGTAGCTACCTTTGGTCTCTATTCACGACAGTTGGTCTCCACTCACCTGAAAGACCAGAGGAAGAAGGAGATGCAGGAATTAAAGGAGGAAATGCTTTCTTGATTGCCTCTGTGAGTTCCTACCTCCAATACCATGAGACCAGAAGAAATGGATGGTGCCTGCCTACCATCACTGAATGTTTTGATCAAGGATTCAACAGATCAAAAGGAGGAAAAGTATGGAACAGAACTTAAAATGTATATGGCAACCAGTTTTATTATACCCATTGAGCCTAGGAGAACTCCCTGGATCTAATGCTCAGAATAATCTTTAAACCTTGAACTGAAACTATTCCATGAAGCCATCGTTAAAGTAAACAACAGTTCAGCCCACCTGGCAAAGAATGTTTGTTTTGAGCATAGTTCTCTTATAAAGAACTATCGATGTGAGTTTAAACCAACAACAGCTAATCTAAAGCACAGATGAGAACTTTAAGGGGCTGAGAGCCTAAATTAATGAGGATGAAACAATATGGGTAGAAATAGCAAGAATGGTGACACAGTGGGGAGGATGAAACCAATGTTATTGGACTGTTCATGTACAAGTTGTGCATGGTGTAGTTTAGTTGTGTACATTGTTCCTGAAAATAGATATTTTTTCTTTAATGATAAACTAGTAGCTTTAAGGAAAAAAAAAAAAAAAAGAAGAAAACCCTGTGGAGTACAGTTTTACTTTGACACACGTGGGTCACCATGGCTTGGAATCCACTTGATGATAACTTTAAGGGGTATTGGGAATTACCCTGCTTTCTTCCTGGAGTTTGACTTCTCAGTTCTTTCTTGGATTCTGAAACATTCTAGTATTCTTGGAAGAAATTTCCCTTTTTACTTAAACTAGGTACTCAGAATCAAAGGAATCTTAAATCACAGACTTCTCTTCCACTTTGTCCTTTACACAAAAGCTTTCACTTGGGGAACTGTTGAAAAAGATAATTAGAAAAAAATGGGACAGCAAAAATTATTCTAAATAGTGCTTCAATAGAAGCAATCCCTTTAAAATTAGGAAAAGACATGAACATGCACTATCACACATTCTACATTGTTCTAAAGTTTTAGCCAGCACAGAGGACAGGAATGGAAATTAAAAAATATAAGAAAACAAAGAGAATAAATAAAACTTTTTTTTTTTCTGCAGGTGACTTAATTGCAGGAAAGTAAAAAAAATATATATATAAATATAAATTATAGAATCAATAAGAGTTTAGCAAGGTGATTATGCACAACCAATATTATCCCCTTTCACCATACGCACACATACACGCACACAAATTGAGTCACCCTCTTCTCTACAAGCCAAAAAAACCCTACTGCCATTACATTGATTCCTATTCACTGCTGTCAAGTTGAATTTGATTCATAGTGAGCCCTCCTTGGATTTCCAAGGCGGTATCACTACGGAAGTAGATTGGCCAATCTTTCTTTCAAGGAGTAGCTGGTGGATTTGAACCGCCAGCCTTCAGGTTAGTAATCAAATGCCTTAGGCACTATGCTACTAGTGCTTGGCCCTTCTATAATAGGCCGCAATTTAGTCCACTCTGGGTAACAATCACTCCTCTAGGTAAATCTCTGTGAAGTCTTGAAGTAGCTCCTCCTCACTCTGCAACCTACAAGCCAAAGGAGTAATTTAACTCCACCTCCTCCCTTCCCAGGACACCCAATTGGCAATGGTGGAGCAAAAAAACCTGAAGACCCACAATAAAAAATCCCATCTAGAAAAGCAAAAAGAATAAGGACCATACAAAGGTGACCAGGCCAGAGAATCTTGCTTCAAAAGGAAAAGATAATTTTCAACCACCATTTGTAGACCCACTTTTCGGGAATTGGAATGTATTCCTTGGCTAGCCTTACATAAATGATAGATATCCTCATCATTAGAGAAAAATTAGAGGCAGATGTGAAACAAGATGAAAATGTACCTCTTAATCTTCCACTCATTTCTTAAAAGGTTGGAAATACGAATTTATTCTGGGGAGAAGATCATACTCAATTACAAGGCATTCTATTCATTCACAGGCCCTTAAATCAAGAGAATCAAAACTAATTTAGTATTGCAGAGTTTCTTTTCTACTTTGAAAGACTGTTGATGACCTGGTTCTAGACTACCTTTATTTTATGCCATCACTTTTAGTCTGATTGAGCATTTTCTTATTCATCAGTTGGTTTATTACAACAAAAGGTTATTTGAGACAGAAAAAAATGGTAAGACTCTACCTCAAGGAGTTTGCAAACTAGTGTAATTCTCCCAGTCTTTTCCTGAAATTTTCCCAAAAACTAAATATGTTCAGAGATAATGCTTCCAGGCCCTGCAACCTGTTTGATGATTCCCACCTCCTTCCTTGCCCACCATGCTAGCAATCTTTCAGTCAAACCCTTGCAATGATTTGTGCTGAGTTTAGTTCCCACACAAACACATCATAAATAACAATTCCTTATACTGGGGAAAATCCAACCGTCTTTCTTAGGGATTGAAGTCAAAGAGGATCCAAATATGTCCTAAGAATATATCTTGCACAATTCAGCCCAGCACAAATAAGGCGATTAATAATTAACGGGATTGAGAAATCAGTCCACAGTGGGTAATCTCTCTTTTTCAGGAACTCGGGATTGTTTTAAAAAAAGGCTGAGTCCCTTTGAAAGACAAGGGAAAGTGCCGTGGGCCAGCAGTCTGGAGAGATGGTTTCAATCCCACACTACCCCTTAACTGAGCCTGTCCCCATCTATACAATGAGGGACAGGCTTGACAGTCCCTGTGAGTTTTAGATTTCTGCCACAATTTTCCCAATCCAGGCCTCCGAGAGAAGTTCATGAAAAGAATAAAATCCTTTCGAGCAATGCTAGAAATGAACCCGCTGGTCAAAGATGAACATTGTGCTATTTGGGTCCCAGGAGTAGGGCGGCCAAAGGGCACAAATCCCTCTTAATTTATTCAAGCACTTTGCCCAGCCAAATGACTATGCTTTGAAGCCCTACACTCCCCCGCCTCTCACCAAAACTTCGAGAGTGCCGGAGTCATCCCGGGTCTTTAAAATCCCGCCCCTGGAGAGGGGGAGGGGGCTAGGAGCAGAGGTCGAGTTGTGCGCCTGCGTATTGCGGTCGGCCGGCAGAGGTCTTGTAGGCAGCTGGGGTCTTGAGGCGAGTTCCGCGCAGCCTGGCCAGCCGCGCGAGATTTCCCCCCGAGTTCTGCAGCGGTGAGTGAGGCGTAGTGTCTCCAACCTGATTCTGAAGTAGTTGGTGTGATAAGGCGGGATCTAGGAACCCAGGGTGACCTGCAGGTTTCCTTCCGGAGCTATCGGGGACGTTGGTCTTATTGCTTGGGAGACTAGGTTAGGAAATGATCGGAGAGAAGCAGGTGTGTATGTTGTTTGTTTTAGAATTGTTAGCAGTGAGCAGTCTTAAGTTTGGACACGTTGCGTTCGTGGTGGGACGTTCTCTCAACACATGTATTGAGCACCTGCTGTGTGCCAGGAGCCCTTGGGTGGTACAAACGGTAGAGTACTTGGCTAGTAACCTAAAGGTTGGCAGTTGGAATCCACCCAGGGGCGCTTTGGAAGACACGCTTGGCGATCTTCTTCCGAAAGATCACAGCCATTGAAAACGCTAGAGAGCACAGTTCTACTCTGAAACAAAATGGATCGCCATGAGTCTGAATCCACTCGTGCAACTTTTTTTGGGTTTACTCTGTGCCACATATAGGTTGTTGTTGTTGTTGGGTGCCGTCGAGGCGAACTCGACTCATAGCAGCCCCTCCTTGTGTTTCTGGGGCAGTATCACTACTGAAGTAGATTGCCTCATCTTCCTTCCCAGGAGTGGCTGGTGGATTTGAACCGCCAGCCTTCTGGTTAGCAGTCAGATGCCTTAGGCACTACGCTACCAGAGCTCCTGCCAGATATAGGGGGTGGAGGTAAATCATTAAACAAAACAGACACAAATCCTTATCCTCTTGGTCCATACAATCTGGGAAGATAGCAGTCAACCTCTGGGGTGTAGACGCAGAATTTCCTTATGTGGTTGGTAGAGCCATGAAGGAGGGAAGAGCCATGTGAGATTCCGCATTTAAGACTTGGGTAAAGGAAGGTAGAAATGAGACTTTAAGAGAGGAGAGCTATTTCCTCTAGAGGAAAGAACATCTAAGAGAATCAGAGCCCTTGTGTTATATCCAAGCCATGGTCAGCAGTTCTATGTAGCAGAATAATTGAGCAAGATAAAGGTAGAGAAATGTACTGAAAGGTGTTAGTAAGCTCATGTTGTGGAGATGGTATATATTTTGCTTAAAAGTGTGCCTTACAGGGTCATTCTTACAGGTTGTGCTACCCCGGGCAAATTATTCAACCTCTCTGGACCTGTCTTTCCTCATCTATAAAATGGTGGTGATGACAGTACTAATCTAATAGGGTTATTGGGGGGAGAGATTAAACAAGATAATGCATATAAAGCATGTAGTCCACTTCCCGTCACTTAGGAACATTCAGGACACAATGGTAAGTAGAACTAGGACATGTATTCTGCTTTTATGACTGGCACCAGATTTTCCATTTGATCATTGATTTGGAATTATTTTGGAATTAACCATACCAGGTGGGAAATGTTTGCTTAATCTCTCTCAATAAGTAAAGACTTGCGTCCCGCCCTCCCCCACAATTTGGGATGAATTTAGCACCTCCTTATTCATATTTAGAACTTGTGTTGTTATGTGCTGTTGAGTCAGCCCCGACTCATAGCAACCCCTCCTTGGGTTTCC
>NW_006921666.1:8554554-8564138 GCF_000298275.1 Orycteropus afer afer | reverse complement strand
CCCACCAGCCACTCCTCGGAAGGAAGATGGGGCAATCTACTTCCGTAGTGATACTGTCTTGGAAACCCAAGGAGGGGTCGCTATGAGTCGGGTCTGACTTGACAGCACAAAGCAACAACAACAACATCACTCCGGACGGAGATTGCCTAACCTTCCTTCCGAGGAGTGGCTGGTGGGTTTGAACTGCCAGCATTCCGGTTAGCAGTCAAGTGCCTTAGGCACTATGCTACCAGAGCGCCTACTTAGTACGTCATATTTTAGATGTTAATTTTGTGACTAACCAAGTTCTTTATATTTTAAATGTGTTATTCGTTGTGCTATTGAGTGATATTGTGTGATTACTCTGCATTATTTAATTGTAGTATTTTAGACTTAAAAACTTTCTAATTTAATCTACAGAGAGAACTTTTCATGCTGATAAGCGGTATATGGATCTGCTTATCAAATCTCCAGCATGCATATTTTAAAGAAATAAAGCATTCATTGAAAGTAATTAGAAAAGGAGCAAATATGAAGCTTCTTTGATTGAAAATTTAGCCATCATGCTCCTATTAATTATGCTTTAAGGACATTTATCTTTGGACCCAGCATCAGTTTGGAAAACTTCTTTATTTAAATATATTTAACCCCACCAGACATTATGGACTTCTCAATGTGATGTAATAGGATACACACAGCATCACCTTTAAAGATTCTTGCATTAAAGAAAAAAAATTGATCCTGAATCTAATCGAGCACATAGATCTAATTACCAGTCATACAGGGTAGTGGGAAGGTAGCAGAACAGTAAATGACGGCATGGGGAAGCAATCAGAGGGCATTCTACAGGCAAAGGAAGTTGGGAAAGGAAAGGAGGGGAGACTTTAGTAGAAAATGTACCGCTTAAGAACGAAAGATGCAACAAAATGCAGTATGCGGTCTTGATTCAGACGATCCAACTACAAAAAGACATCTTTGAGACCCTCAGGGAATTTGAATATGAACTAGATATTAGGTAAGGCATAGTGTTTACATTTAAAATAATCTCTTACCAGAGATACATAACTGAAGGGTTTTGGGGTGAAACAGAATGATGTCTATGATTTGCTTTAAGAGTAAGCTAGGAAATGGAGTCTTTTGGCTGGGAATATTGTATCCAACCATCATCAGTCTGTCATGGTTTGTGTATTGCTGTGATCCTGGGAGCTATGCCATTAGTATTTCAAATACTAGCATGGTCACCTGTGGTGGACAGGTTTCAGCAGAGCTTCCAAACTAAGATAGACTAGGAAGAAAGACCTGGTGACCTACTTCTAAAAATTAGCCAGTGAAAACCCTATGGATTACAATATAACATTGTCTGATAAAGTGCTGGAAGACTTTAGGTTGGAACTCACTCAAAATACAAGATTGGGTGATGTACTTCTGTAGTGATAATGCCTCAGAAACCCAAGGAGGGGTCGCTATGAGTTGGAGATGACTTGACGCACATAACAACAACAACGACGACGACAACAAAATACATAATGGCTGCAACAGTGAGTGATCCTGAAGATGGCTCAGGACCAGGCAGCATTTTGTTCTGTTGTACATGGGGTCACCGTGAGTCAGAGCCAACTCAATAGCAGCTGAGAACAATGATGTCCCAAAGAAGAGAACAGTATTAGGGAAAACTCAGAAACCCAAGGAGGGGTCACTGTGAGTTGGAAAATGACTCGACGGCAGTGAGTTTTATTTTGAGTCAAATGTGTATTCTAAGTGTGCTAATATATAAAATCTTTACATTCAGAAATGATGTTGAGGGCTAAGTATGTTTTAGTGTCACCAAAAATAAGCAATATGATTGTTTTCCTTTGGATTTCTCAATGTTATTAGATATTATAAAGTGCTCTGGTAGTGTAGTGCCTCAGGCATTTGACTGCTAACCAGAAGGCTAGCGGTTCAAACCCACCAGCCACTCCTCGAAAGGAAGGTTGAGCAATCTACTTCCGTAATGATTCTGCCTCGGAAACCCAAGGAGGGGTCACTATGAGTTGGGTCCAACTCGAAGGCACATAACAACAACAACAACAAGAATTAGGTATTAGAGATCATAAAGCAAAGTATTAGGAGCTCTGGTGGCATAATGGTTAAAGCACTCAGCTGCTAGCCAAAAGGTCAGCAGTTCAAACCCACCAGATGTTCCATGGGAGAATGAAGAGGCATTCTTTTTCTTAGAAACCCCGTGGGGCAACTGTACTCTGCCTAAAGGGTTGCTTTGTTTTGGAATTGAGTTGATGCAGTGGGTTTGGTTTTGGTTTAATCTTCAATTAACTTGTTCCTATTAGCCAAGAAGTCTAGCTAGATTTAGTCTTTCTTTGCATAATTGCTTTAGGACGCAGACTTTGACAGGAGAGGACCTTTTTCGGGTCCAAAATATGATTTTTCCTCTCTTCATTTGGAAACAAAAATGTAGTTCTTTTTTATTGTTAAATTATTGAATATTTCAAAACTTTGTTGTGATTAAAATTTTTTTTATATGTTTATAGGAATTACTTTGTACAGAAGTCTTGTGAGTCCACTTTGCAAATAGGGCAATGATTGTACAAAGAGTGGTCCTGAATTCCCGGCCTGGTATGTAGTTGTAATGCATGAACAACTGTGATTCTTCAATGATTGTTAATGCCAGTGGAGGAATATAAAATACTGTGATTTCAGTGTGGTAAATTGAGGTAGTAAGACATTAACACTTAGAGAGATTAGAAGAAATTTCTTTAAACAGTGTAATATTCAGTTTTTCAAGTGATAATTTACCAAGGCATTTGTTGAAGAGATAATAGGTATTCTAAAATAATTATAACATTTAAATATGAAACATTTGTTTTTCCTTTATATTAGGTATCATTTATTCTTAATTTTTTTTTTCTTTTTTTTCCTATTTCATGTGAAAAGAATAGGTCTATAAGTAACCTGAGAGGTTTGGACCCATTCTGTGTTCTAGCCTCTTGGTTTTTCCACTCACCTAGAATGTGACCTGGAGAAGTCACTTAACTTTTCTGAACCTCAGTTTTAAGAAAGTAAGGATTTGGGTTAGATCTTTATATTCTGTTCCCATGTTAGAAATGTGATAATTCTATGAATAGGAAGTTTGTTTATGTTAAACATAACTGAAGATTAGTGATGACATTTTTGTTGTTACTCATTTTTCTTTTCAAACCTCATATTTCCTCATTTCTTTTTTTTTTAAATTTTTATTGTGAATTGGGTGAAAGTTTACAGAGCAGATTCATTTTCCATATAGCATTTTGTATACATTTTGTTTCATGACATTGGCTGTAATTCCCTACAATGTAATAGCTCTCTGTCTACTTCCTCCCCATAGTTACCTCTTCCCAGTGTCCTTCCCTTCCATGTACTCCTGTCCTCTTCCCAGCTATCTCTCTGTGCAGACACTGCCCTTCTGTTCTCCCAGGAGTGACAGCCTCTAAGGAATGTATCTACCTGATGTAAATGTTTACCCCATATGCATGAGTTCAGTTCCAGACCTGAAAGATAACTAAGGGCCATAGTCGCAGGGGTCTCGCTAGGTTCTATCAGACCAAATTTCCTAATTTCTAAAAAGAAAAATCATATTAAGCCAATAATAGAAATTGATTGAAAGTTATTTAATATATGATTTGTAAATAAGAGCAACATTTTGGACTAAAGGGTCAAAAATATTGGAAAGAAAGGTTTTTCAAAGATTGTTGTTGTTGTTATGTGCCGTCGAGTCAGCCCTGACTCATAGCGACCCCTCCTTGGGTTTCCGAGGCAGTATCACTACGGAGGTAGGATTGCCCAACCTTCCTTCCGAGGAGTGGCTGGTGGGTTTGAACCGCCAGCCTTCTGGTTAGCAGTCAAGTGCCTTAGCCACTATGCTACCAGAGCTCCCCAAAGATTGTTATATCCCAGTTTATTGCTAGTAATTATACATTGCCATGGAAACAAGGCCAGAATAGTGTTTATATAATAACAATTTGTTCCACAACACAGCTTCTTGTCTGACCTTTGGAGTTTCGGTTCTTCAAACTGCACATAGGCAATTCTTTAAAAGGACAGAATACCCAAGCAAAACAGTCTTTGCTAATTAAGTTGGACTGTTGTTTATCTTAAAGGTGACTTTTAGGAAACCAGTTTCTCCAGGTTCAAAGATCATTGCAGGGCAGTAACCCGAGTGGGTCATTTCAACTTTCCATGGAATCCAGAAACCTGGATTCCATGAAAATTAAAAACTCCTTTCCTCAGACTTTTAAGATTTCTTATTACATTGATTTAGGTTTCCATTTGCTTCTTAAAATGAGGAAGGAAGTTTACCTAACTACTTACTTTGGTTGATGCGTTGTTTCTGCTACCTTGTAAATTTCAGTGTGCATAGTTATGTAAAAAGCAAACTGGCTATGATTTTTCACTTTTCTAAATCCTCATATTTAAAACAGATAAGATGATTTATGTTTAATCTTCTTAAATAAGAAATTTAAAGTTGATAGCAATATTCCAAAAGAACCTCTTGGAAAAAATCAAGAGCAATTGGAACTACTTGAAGGACTTATGCTGAGTCATTTCTACAGTGACAGAGAAATTATGAAATAACACAGACTTAGTCATGCCTGTATTAAAAGGGAATACTCTGAATCCTAAAGTGAACTTTTTAAGAAATAGGCTTGTACAGGAAAATCATTTTTTTATTTTATATTTTTACCTAATGTTTTAGGAAAAAATGGTAATCCAGTGGCAGAGAATTTCCTCATGGAAGAGGTCAATTTACCAGATAATATCACTGAAGGACAAGTACGAGTTAGAACTCTTTATCTTTCTGTGGATCCTTACATGGTAAGAATCAGAATTTTGTGACTTGGTTGAAAAATAATTTTATTTATATATTTTTCACATTGTGGCATCTCAGATTTTATTGTGCAGTCCTCATGATTAATAAATATCAGAGCAGTTATATCCTGATGCCTGTGAATAACCAAACCAAAAACGAAACCCGCTGTCATCGAGTTGATTCTGACTCATAGAGACCCTGTAGGACAGAAGAACTGCCTAGAGGATTTCCAAGACTGTAAATCTTTAAGGAAGCAGACTGCTTCAGCTTTCTCCTAGGGAGCAGCTGGTAGGTTTGCACTGCTGGCCTTTTGGTTAACAGCTGAGTGCTTTAACCAACACACCACCAGAGCTCCATAAATAATATTTACCTTTTATTCACTGGTGGTGGTAAGGAACATTGTAGGACGCATGTTTTTTATAATAGTTCCTGTGGTTACTCTGTTTTCCAAATGTGATCAGAGTCTTGATCACTTCCCAGTAGTAAGAAAAACTTGAAGATAGTAAACTAGGATTGGAAATTCTCTCAGGTTCAGTTTACAGGGCAGGCTCTATACAAGGCTTCTATTCCAGTTAGGCTTTTCTGGTTGAAAGGAATAGACTCGCAGATGCTATCTTTAGGTAGAGAAGATTTTTGAAAGGGTCGTCATTGCCTAGGACTGCAGTTGAGAAGTTATCAGGTGCAGGGACTTAAGCTGTAAGGGCTAGCTTCTCTTACCGTTCTTAGGGGTCATGAGTCTCTTTCTCTTTCTTCCTAACTTCATTTCATGGCCCTAACAATTTTGGCGTAGTGCCTAAGGCATCTGACTGCTAACCAGAAGGCTGGCAGTTCAAACTCACCAGCCATTCCTCAGAAGGAAGGTTGGGCAATCTACTTCAGTAGTGATACTGACTCAGAAACCCAAGCAGGGGTCACTATGAATCAGATCCCCCTCGAAGGCAGTGAGTTTGGTTTTGGTTATTCACTATACATCGGTTTCACTCCTGCTATTACTAGCCTCAGAAACTCTGGTAGCGTAGTGCCTAAGGCGCTTGACTGCTTACCAGAAGGCTGGCAGTTCAAACCCACCAGCCACTCCTTGGAAGAAAGGTTGAGCAGTCTTTTTTTTTTTTTAATATGATTTAGTGGAACTTTACAGAGCAAATTCACTTTCCATACAGAAGCTCACATACACTTTGTCTCATGACATTGACTGCAATTTCCCACAATGCAACAGCTCCTCTCTCACTTCCCATAGTTACTTCTTCCCTCTGTCCTGCCCTCCCATGCATTCCTGCCCCCCGAGCTGTCTCCCTATGTGTACACAGCCCTTCTATTCTCCCATGATTGTTCTTCTATTCTCCCATGATTGTTCTCTCCAAGGAGTATATCTACCTAATGTAAATGTTCGGCTCTTATGCCTGTCTTTTGTTTGTCTTAAAGCCACAGGAGTGGGTTCAATTCCAGACCTGAAGGGCGGCTAGGGGCCATAGCCTCAGGTTCCACCAGGCTCTATCAGACCAGCAAACCTGGTCCCTTTTTTGTTTTTTTTCCTAATGATTTTTGAGATTTGTTCCACATTATTCTCCCACTCTATCCAGGATTGCCAGACTATTTCATGGGTTACTGACCAGCTGGGGAGCTCTGGTAGCATAGTGCCTAAGGCACTTGACTGCTAACCAGAAGGCTGACGGTTCAAACCCACCAGCCACTCCTCGGAAGGAAGGTTGGGCAATCCTACTTCTGTAGTGATACTGCCTCGGAAACCCAAGGAGGGGTCGCTATGGGTCAGGGCTGACTCGACGGCACATAACAACAACAACAACAACTGACCAGCTGTATTTGTTTCTTAGCACTGCTATAACAAATTACAGCACATTCAGTGACTTAAAACAACACAAATTTATTATCTTAGAGTTGTGGAAGTTACAGGTCCCAAATGGGTCTCACAGGGCTAAGATCAAGGTACTGGCAATTCCTTAATTCTGGAAGGCTAAGGGGAGAATCCATTTCCTTGCCTTTTATAGCTTTTAGTGCTGCCCCTGGCACAGTTATTAAAGCACTCAAATGCTAACCTAAAGATCAACAATTCAAATCCACCAGCTGCTGGTGGCAGACTGCTTCCGTAAAGATTTACAGCCTTGGAAACTCTACGGGGTAGTTCTGCTCTGTCCTGCAGAGTTGCTATGAATTGGAATTGACTCACCAGCAGTGGATTTTGATTTGACAGGCTACCCACATTCTTTGGCTCATGGTCCTGCATAACTACACCCTCTGCTTCTGTCATCCTCCTTTGACTCTGACCTTCCTACCTCTCTAAGGACCCTTACATTATATTGGCCCCAGTAGGATAATCCATAAAAATCTTCCCATTTCAAGAATTCCTAGGTGTTGCAAATGATTAAGCACTAGACTGCTAACTGAAAGGTTAGCACCCACCCAGAGGCACCTTGAAAGAAAGCCTGGTGATGTGCTTCCAAAAGGTCACAGCCTTGAAAACCCTGTGCAACACAGTTCTACATTGCATCAGAAGGGATCTCCATGAGTCTGAATCAACTTGATGGCAGTTGGTATGGTATACAAGTCCTTAACTCAATCACAGTAGCAGGGTCCTTTTTGCTGTGCAACAACATAATCACAGGTTCCTTGAATTAGGACATGGACATTTTTGGGAGACTATTCTCCAACCTGTGGATTAACTGTCCAGAGTTCAAGTGCCCCCACTGAGTTTAGTCAGCTATGACTTGGGGGGAGTTTGGGCAAGGGCTGCCCCACGGTGAGAGAAGAATAGCCATGAGAAGGTACAGTGGGAGTGTTCTGGTTCCCTAGTGCCACTCTGACAAGAATATTCCACACATGGGATGCTTGAACAAACAGGAGTTTATTCTCTTACAGTTTGGAGGCTTTTAGTCTGAGTTCAAAGTGCCAGGCTCTAGGGGCTGGGTGAAAGCCCTTCAGCCTTGGGCTTCAGCTCTGCCTCTTGTTCCCAGCCCACTGGAGCTAGAGGCTTTTCTTCACTCAGGCAGCTGCTGGCTGCTGAGACTGACAAGCCCAAGGTCGACAAGTAAAAAGGCACAGTCCCAATGTTACCATATCACACAGCAGGCCATTAATTCAAGTCCATTGAAAGTCCCAAGGTCGGCAGAGCATGGCAGGCTGCTGAACAACAACACGGCTACATGCAGGGTTCAAGCATGCCATAAGCTAGTTTTTACCCAAGGCTTTTCCTTAAATACAGGAAGTGGACCACAGCCCTAAGGCAGCTACACAGCTGCTCAGAGTAGATTCCATCATGGAGTTGATTACCAGTCTCATCATGGGAATACTACATCCAGCTGCCCAGCCACTCAACCAGGCCCAGCCAAGTTGACACACAAACTTAACTACCACAAGGAGGTACAATTAGAGAGTCTATATCATCAAGTTGGGAGGTCTGGTAGCGTAGTGCCTAGGGCACTTGACTGCTAACCAGAAGGCTGACAGTTCAAATCCACCAGCCACTCCTCAGAAGGAAGATGGAGCAATCTAGTTCCGTAGTGATACTGCCTTGGGAACCCAAGGAGGGGTTTCTATGAGTCGACAGCACATAACAACAACAACATCAAGACACATGACAGAAATGACCATCTCTGAATAGTGAAAAGAATCCATCTTACAGAAGGCGTAGATACCTTTATGAATAACATGTGAGTGAAAATTCACGGATGGTCAAAATACCCTTGAAAAATCTCTTAAATCACCAGGTTATAGCCCCTTGGAAGCTGAAAAATCAGAATTATCCTCTATGCTCATATAATGTAGTTTGTCAAAGCTGTCTTTCCCTGGGCTTCACTTGCCCCTCACAGTGGACTGCTCCTTGCCCTTTATCATGGAACTCCCAAATAAGGAGAGAACTATGTTACAGTTCAAAAAATATAATTAGTAAGCTATTTTTAAAGTGCAGTCTTTAGATTTACAAAGTAATTGAGCAGATAGTACATATAATTCCATATACCTACATCCCCTAGTTTCCTATCTTCCCTTCCCCAATTTTTAACATCTTGCATTGATGTGGTATATTTATTACACTTACTATATCAATACTGATACATTTTTATTATCTGTAGTTCACAGTTTACATTAAGGTTTACTCTTTGTGCTGTACAGTTCTAAGGGTTTTGACAAATGCCGTATGTACACCGTTACAGTTTCATACAGAATAGTTTAACCACCCTAAAGATATTTTGGAGGAAGTATAGGTAGAATATTCCTTGGAAGTATGAATGACTACACCTCGTTTCTCATACTTTGGTCGTGTCAGAAAGGACCAGTCCCTGGAGAGATAACATGCTGGGTTATCTCTCAAAGTAGAGGGTCAGCAAAAAAGTTGAAGGACCTCAATGAGATGGATTGACACAGTGGCCGTGATGATGGGCTCAAGAATGACAACAGTTGTGAGGATGGTGCAGGACTGGGCACTGTTTTCTTCTGTTGTACAGAGTATTGCATTGCTTTGAATCAGAACCAACTCAACAGCACCTAAGAAGAATAACAAAAATGCCTGGTGCTTCATTTATTCATCTTTCCCTTCCCTCCCTGAACTTCTGGCAACCACTGATCTTTTTACAGTCACTGTAGTTTTGCCTTTTCTAAAATGTCATATATTTGGAATCATATAGTATGTGGACTTCTCAGACTGGCTTCTTTCACTTGTTGTTAAGTGCCGTCAAGTCGTTTCTGACTCATAGCGACCCCATGCACAGCAGAACAAAACACTGCCCGATCCCGCGCCAGCCCCACAATC
>NW_006921666.1:8551234-8552904 GCF_000298275.1 Orycteropus afer afer | reverse complement strand
CATAGCATCAGAACTCTAAGCACCTGAGAGAGAGTGGGCACCTCCCAGAACATTGTTTTGTGCCACTCCTAACAGAAATACTCCAGGTGGACAACTTCAGTAATCAGGAGCTCCTCAGTTGCTCATAGAAAATCTCACCTTGGAGTTTACAAAGACTTATGGGTAGAAAAGCCACACTAAGTAATTTACTATACCGCAAAGGTGTTACCTATTTCTAACAATTTAGTTTTAAGCTTCTGGATTTCTAGCTGTAGGTTTAGAATCATTTATAATTTTTCATTTATTTTGTCATTTTGTTTTTCTTTTCTTCTAAAATTCTTCTAGGGTTTTGTCTGTGTTTTCCTTGGTCTGTCTCTCAATTCTTTGAGGATACCTAAATATAATTCTTTTGAATTCCTTAACAGGGAGTTCCAATGCTGGGTCTTCCTCGGGGATGTGTTTTGGGTCTGTATCCTGGTCCCTTGTTTCTCTTGCTTTATCTTGCTTCTTTGTGTGGATTGTGATGCTCTGTTGTCTCCAAGGCATTGTGACGTTTTTGTGTTTATATTTAATTGGTGATTGTATATTGGAGTGACTAGCCCACAATTTTTGTTTTCTTTTTATGTTATCTACACAGGCAGAGTACTGTGCTGTGCTCCTCTGTTCGCTAGTTGACAGCACTTAACACACTCACCATCTTTCTCTTTTCCTGTTGTCAGCCCCTCATATGTCCTTGTCAACCTTGGCAAACAGAGCCTGTTCTTAGTTCTCTGGAATCCGAATGAGAATGCTATCACTTTAAAATCCAAAATGGTTGCCAGTTGTAACATTCAAAATGGCTGTGCCCTTGGTCATTGTAATTTCCAAAATGGCCACTACTTGTAAACATTCAAAATGGCTGTGTCCTCGGTCACTTTAAATATCCAAAATGGCCACCGCTTGTAAACAATCAAAATGGCTGCTCCCTCGGGACAGCGGAAAGTCCACAGCTCAGGTTGTCTCCCTCCTTACTGTTTCCCTTCCTAGTCATAGGCCACCA
Source organism: Orycteropus afer afer (assembly GCF_000298275.1). Classification (NCBI taxonomy): domain Eukaryota; kingdom Metazoa; phylum Chordata; class Mammalia; order Tubulidentata; family Orycteropodidae; genus Orycteropus; species Orycteropus afer. The sequence goes on along the minus strand of NW_006921666.1, from coordinate 8,551,886 downwards.
GCTCAGTGGTCCCTGCAGCCCTTGGTGACCGGGGCTGATCTTTAGGTCAATTCTCAGGTCCCAACACCACTTGGAAATATTCAGCCTTTTGGTCCTGTCAGAGCAGTTGACAGCGTGCAGCTCTGACCATCTCTGTACTCGCTATTTCTGTTCAGGTTTTTCCACTATTTGGTGCCTAATCTACTTCTGCATAGTTCCTTTCAAAGCTCAGGGCTCTTGAATTATCTTCTGTATTTCTGTCAATTGGTTTTTCTTTTCTTGGTTGAAGAGGGTCTGTGTCGCTTGTCTGTTTATTCTTCCATCTTACCAGAAGTCCACCCCCTTTAAGATACTTTGTCTATGAGGAGTAAAGAGCACCCACTGTGGCTGGGCATGATGTCAGGAGCGTGCTTGGTCTGAAGTTATGATGAACAGCTGAATAAAAATTAATTCTTTTTGGGTTATTTCCCTTGGAGAGGTAGAAGTGCTAGGTCAAAAGCAATGAAGAGTTTTATAGTCTATATGTTGCTAATTTGTTTTTCATAAAAAATGGACAGATTCACAGGGGACATCAAGCTCAGTTGGCATAACATACTATACAAAACATTGTTCCACCTACTACTTTGGCGAGTAGCGACTGGGACCTTAAAAGCTAGGAAGCTGCCATTTAGAT
>NW_006921666.1:8534804-8549939 GCF_000298275.1 Orycteropus afer afer | reverse complement strand
TAAAAAAATTAGATAAATTATGTTTTTATGTTATGTCTAAATTACTATATACTATTTTTTAGTCAATGGTTTAGCATTATCAGACAGAATTATCCTAATTAGTATCTTCTCATTTTTAGCGTTGTAGAATGAATGAAGACACTGGCAGTAGTTACTTAACACCTTGGCAGCTGTGTCAAGTAGTTGATGGTGGGGGTGTTGGAATTATAGAAGAAAGCAAGTACATCTATTTGACTAAAGGTGATTTTGTGACTTCCTTCTATTGGCCCTGGCAAACCAAGGTTATTCTGGATGGAAATATCCTTGAAAAGGTAATGTATCTGATTGTTTCCCTCTGAAGTCCTAACTTTGTATGTTTGACATTCCATTTTGTTTACTATCAAGTAAAATAAAAGCATACATTGTCTTTTTGCTAGCCATCATAATGTGGCAAAGACTCTCCCAAACCTTTGTTCCTATTCCACTGTTGGCTATGACTACATATAGCAGTTCTCAGATGACCAGTGAATGGTGTCATTTTCAAAACCTAACCTATATACATCAAAACGTATTTCATATTAAGAAGGCCTCATAAATGGTATGCTTTCAAATTTCCTGAGAAATAGCTTCCTGACTTAAGAAACTCATTCGAATGCTTTATGATTGAAATTCCATCTTGTGTCAGAAATCTTGAGTTCAGTTTCTTCTATTAGGTTGAACCATGGAAATTACCGATATGTGGCTGTTTTTAATCTACAAACAATGGCAACTTTATGTAATCGCTCTAATAGATGTGTCATCAAGGAAATGTATGTCTCTGGACTTCAGTTTTCTTGTGTGCAAAATGAAAATAACAGCTGTCTCATAAATGGATGTAGAAATTAAATAATATATGTGACAAAAGCTTGGTAAATTGTAAAAAGCAGTATATATTTTTACCACGCATCTGTCAGTTTGTTGTATTGTGGTAGCTTGCACATTGCTATGAGGCTGGAGACTATGCCACCAAGTATTTCAGATACCTGCAGGGCCTGCCATGTTGGACAGGTTAAGTGGGGCTTCCAAATGAAGACAGACTGAGAAGAAGGATAGGACCATCTACTTCTCAAAAAAGCAGCCAGTGAAAACCTTATGAATAGCAGTGAAACACTATCTGATACATTACTGGAGCTTTATGAGTACCCTGAAATGTTGTCTGATATAGTGCCAGACTATGAGCCCCTCAGGTTGGAAGGCAATCAAAATATGACTGAGGGACAACTGCCTCCCCAACGTAGAGAAGACCTTAATAATGTGGGTGGAGTAAAGCTTTCGGGACCTCCATTTGCTGATGGGCCGCAACTCAAAATGGGAAGAAACAACTGCAGACATCCATTAATAATCAGAACATGGAATGTACCAAATATGAATCTAGGAAAACTGGAGGTTGTAAAAAATGAAATGGGACACATAAAGATTGATATCCTGGGCATTAGTAAGCTGAAATGGACTCATTTGAGCCATGTTGAATCAGATAATCATATGGTCTATTATGCCAAGAATGACAAATTGAAGATGAATGGTGTCACTTTCATGGTCATAAAGAATGTTTCAAGATCTATCCTGTAGACGTAGCTCGGGGCAGGAGTGCATGGAGCAAAGGACACAGGGAAGAGGTAACTATGGGAAGGAAGAGGGAGGGGAGTTGTTGCATTGTGGTAAATTGTAGAAGTATGGCCTTGGTGATAGAAATGATGCCAGAGATCACATGATAGAATTTTGCAAGACTAACCACTTATTCGGAGCTCTGGTAGCATAATGCCTAAGGCACTTGACTGCTAACCAGAAGGCTGGCGGTTCAAACCCAGCAGCCACTCCTCAGAAGGAAGGTTGGGCAATTTATTTCTATAGTGATACTGCCTCAGAAACCCAAGGAGGGGTCGCCATGAGTTGGGGTTGACTCGACGGCACATAACGACAACAACAACAACAACAACCACTTATTCATTACAAATCCTTTTTTTCAACAACATAAACAGCAGCTATACATGTGGACCTTGCCAGAGGGAATACACAGGAATCAGATCAGCTACATCTGTGGAAAGGTGATGGAGAAGCTCAGTCTCTTCAGCCAAAACAAGGCCAAGAGCTGACCGTGGAACAGACTATCAATTGCTCATGTGGAAGTTCAAGTTGAAGACAATTAAAACAAGTTCACGAGAGCCAAGGTATGACCTTGATTATATCCTACCTGAATTTAGCTACCATCTGAAAAATAGATTTGGTGGCTGGAACACCGGTGACCAAAAACCAGACAAATTGTGGGATGGCATCAAGAACATCATACATGAAGAAAGCAAAAAGTAATTAAAAAGACAAGAAAGGAAGGAAAAAACAAAATGAATGTCAGTAGAGACTTTGAAACTTTCTCTTGAATGGAGAGTAGCTAAAGCAAATGGAAGAAATGATAAGGTAAAAGAGCTGACCAGAAGATTTCAAAGAGCAACTTGAGAAGACAAAGTCAGTTATTAAAATGAAATATGCAAAGATCTGGAGTTAGAAAACCAAAAGGGAAGAACACGCTTACCATTTCTCAAGCTGAAAGAACTGAAGAAAAAAATTCAACCTTTGAGTTCCGATATTAAAGGATTCTATGGACAAAATATTGAATAATGCAGGAATCATCAAAAGAAAATGGGAAGGATACACAGAGTCACTGTACACAAAAGAATTGATTGATGTTCAGCTATCTCAGGAGGTAGCACATGATTAAGAACCAGTGGTATCGAAGGAAGAAGTTGAAGCTGCACTGAAGGAACTGGTGAAAAACAAGGCTCCAGAAATTCACAGAACACCTTTTGACATGTTTCAACAAATGGATGCTGCACTGGAGGCGCTTAGTTGTCTATGTCAAGAAATTTGGAAGACAGCTACCTGGTCGACTGACTGGAAGAGATTCATATTTGTGCCCATTCCAAAGAAAGATGATCCAACAGAAAGTGGAAATTATTGAACAGTATCATTCATATCACACACAAGTAAAATTTTGCTGAAGATTATTCAAAAACAGTTGCAGCAGTATATTGACAATGAACTTCCAGAACTGCAAGCTGGCTTCAGAAGAGGACATGGAATGAGGGATATCATTGGTAATGTCAGATGGGTCTTGGCTGAAAGCAAAGAATACCAGAAAAATGTTTACTTGTGTTTTATTGAGTATGCAGAGGCATTTGACTATGTGAATCATAACAAATTATGGATAACATTGAGAAGAATGGGAATTCCAGAACACTTGATTGTGCTCATGAGGAATCTGTACGTAGACCAGGAGGCTGTTGTTCAAATAGAATGAGGGGATACTGCATGGTTTAAAGTCAGAAAGGGTTGTATCCTTTCACCACACTTATTCATTCTGTATGTTGAACAAATAATCTGAGAAGCTGGGCTATGGGAAGAAGAATGCAACATAAGGATTGGAGAAACAACCATTAACCTGCGATATGCAGATAACACAACCTTGCTTGCTGAAAGTGAAGATGACTTGAAGCACTTACTGATGAAGATTAAAGACTACAGTCTGTAGTATGGATTACACCTTAACGTAAAGAAAATGAAAATCCTCACAACTGGACCAAGAAGCAGCATCATGATAAATGGAGAGAAGATTGAAATTGTCTAAGATTTCATTTTACTTGGATCTATAATCAACAGCCATAGAAGCAGCAGTCAAGAAAGCAGACATCATAATGCACTGGGCAAATCTACTGCAAAAGACTTCTTTAAAGTGTTGAAGAGCAAAGATGTCACTTTGAAGACTAAAGTATGCCTAATCCAAGCCATGGTATTTTCAGAAATGAGTAAGGAAGACTGAAGAATAGTTGATGCTTTTAAGTTGTGGTGTTGACAGAGAATACTGAAAGTACCACGGACTGCCAGAAAAATGAACAAATCTGTCCTGGACAAAGTGTGGCCAGAATGCTCCTTGGAAGTGAGAATGGCTAGACTTCGTCTCCTCTACTTTGGTCATGTTGTTACAAGAGACCATTGAATACAAGAGAAGGATATCGTGCTGATCTCCCATGCTTAATTGTACCAGGTGTACCTACCTGGTACAATTGCCCACCCTATAGGCCTATTGTTTGGCTAGAAACCAAGGGAGTGAGTTCAATTACTGCCCAAAGGGTGACTAGGGTCCCTGTCTTGGGAGTTTCACCAGTCTCTTATCAGACCTGTAAGCCTGTTTTTCTTATGATTCTGAGTTTTGTTCCACATTTTCCCCCTACTCTAGAATGGTCAGCAGTGGTAGCCTGATGTCATCTAGTTCTTCCTGTCTCAGGGTAATGGAGGCTGGGGCTCACATGGTCCAGTAGTCCCTTGGACTAATTATTTCCATATGTCTCTGATTTTCTTCATTCTTCTTTGCTTTAGTTGAAGAAAGACCAATTGTTGGATCTTAGTTGGCCACTAGCAAGCTTTTAAGACCCCAGCGCTACTCACCAAAGTAGAATGGTGAACAATGTTTTGGTGTAGTATATGTATCAGTTGGGGAGCTCTGGTAGCATAGTGGATAAGACATTTGCCTGCTAACCAGAGGGCTCGCGGTTCAAACCCACCAGCCACTCCTCGAAAGGCAGGTTGGGCAATCCTACTTCCGTAGTGATAGTGCCTCGGAAACCCAAGGAGGGGTCGCTATGAGTCAGGTTTGACTCGACGGCACATAACAACAACAATGTATCAGTTGAGCTTAATGTCCCCCACAACCATGGTCCATAGGCCCAGCAGCTCACTCCCTCAAGGTGTTTGGCTGTGGGTCTTCCTTACACTTTCATGGTTAAGCATCAGTAATGAGAACTGCTGGAATTTGAATTGATTTGACAGATTTTTACATGAGACTGCTCAGAGATTTTTAAAAGCCTCCAGTTTTGCTTAGTATTTTTCTATTAAGAATTTCTTCTCTTTTGATATACTTAGGGCGGTGACAAGAATAAATGAGGTGTTTTTTTTTTTTTCTCCAGTGTGATTTGTTTTTAAAACTTCCATTACAGAGAAGTAATGTTTATAATTTTTGGCTTTGTACACAATACTGTAAGTAAATTACAAAATTTTTAACAAGACAGAATGATACTCTGTTTTAGAAACAATATTGAGCTGGTCTCTACCATGTTGTTTAAACCAGGAATTCCTGCTATTATTTTTAAAAGGTTCATATTTTATTTCAGGTAGACCCACAGCTTGTGGATGGACACCTTTCATACTTTCTTGGAGCTATAGGTATGCCTGGTTTGACTTCCTTGATTGGAATTCAAGAAAAAGGCCATATAACTGCTGGATCCAATCAAACAATGATTGTCAGTGGGGCTGCTGGTGCTTGTGGATCTTTGGCTGGGCAGGTAAACTTTCAGAGAATTATTTGATTTTCTTTAAGAATAATCATACTGATTTTTGTGGTATATAAATATAAAATTAAACAAATGGAATGTAACTGTGGTAGTTCATTTGTGTGTCAACTTGGCTGGGCCTGGTTGAGTGGCTGGGCAGCTGGATGTAGTATTCCCTGTGATGAGACTGGTAATCTGCTCCATGGTAGAATCTACTGGGAGCAGCTGAGTAGCTGCCTTAGGGTTTGTGGTCTGCTTCCTGTATATAAACAGAAGCCTTGGGGAATGGTCTCTAGCTTATGGCATGCTTGGACCCTGCATGTAGCCATATTGTTGTGCAGCAGCCTGCCATGCTCTGCCAACCTGGGGACTTACAATGGACTTGAATTAATGGCCTGCCGTGTGGTTTGGTAACATGAGGATTGTGCCTTTTTACTTGTCAACCTTGGGCTTGGCAGCCCCAGCAGCTCTCTGAGTGAAGAAATGCCTCTAGCTCCAGTGGGCCGGAAGCTGAGGCAGAGCTGAAGCCCAAGGCTGAGGGGCTTTCACCCAGCCCCTAGAGCCTGGCACTTTGAACTTGGACTTAAACTCTCCAAATTGTAAGAATAAATTCCTGTTTATTATTAATTAATATATACCACCCATTTGTGGTATATATTCCTGTCAGAGCGGCACTAGGTAACCAGAACAGTAACATAATTATGCGCGTGTCTGGTAGAAATAGGGTTACTGTACTACTTAGGCTCTCAATGAAAATGTAAAAAATATTGTAGATTTTTGTGTCTTGTTCTCTAGTAACCAAAAATAGACATGGTAAATGAGGGATCATTCTTATCAATATAAAAAAGAGAATCATAGAGTTTCTGTCTGGAATCCCATGAATTAAAAAAAAAGGAACTCATACTTTTTTTCCAAAAATCCTCAAATAAGAAAGTAGTCATTAGATTCTAGAAATTTAGTAATAAAAAACTAACCAAACTGACTGCCGTTGAGTTGGATCTGACTCATAATGACCCCTCCTTGGGTTTCCGAGCTAGTATCACTACGGAAATAGATTGCCCAACCTTCCTTCCGAGGTTTGAACTGCCAGACTTCTGGTTAGCAGTCAAATGCCTTAGGCACTACACCACCATTTAGTAATAGATGTTTAATAATAGTAATAGACCTTTAAGTTCATTATTTTACAAATAGGTTTTTATAGTGTGAAACCATTAAAAGAAAACATTTTATTTTAGTTGTGTTTTTAATTCCTCATAGGTCTGCAGATATTGAGTGGTGGAATGGCAATGATGGGGTCTGAATATTCCTTTCATGCAATTGGCTTTAAATTGTGTATTTTAACATTTGAACCAAATCTAATTTTATTCAATGTAAATTAAAAAAATTCTTTTCTCACTCTCAGTTACTTACTTATTTATACTTAATTATTTTGATATCAAATTACTTTTAGCTGAAAGCAGTATGATTGAACGTAAAATGGAGGTTGACACTCTCATATATTTGTAATACCTTGTATAGAAAAAAACAAATCCAAACCCACTAGTTTTGCATTTTTACATTCAAATGTGACAATATAAAGCCATTTACTTTTCAAAAATTTTCCCCTAGATTGGCCATTTGCTGGGCTGTTCCAGAGTGGTGGGAATTTGTGGGACACATGAGAAGTGCCTCTTTTTGACCTCAGAACTGGGCTTTGATGCTGCAATTAATTATAAAGAAGAAAATGTGGCAGAACGAGTACGAGAGTTGTGTCCAACTGGAGTGGATGTTTACTTTGACAATGTTGGTGGTGACATCACTGATGCAGTGATAAGTCAGGTTGTTAATTTGTTTCCGTTATAAATTTGAGTATTATATTTTATTTATTTCCTTTTTAGTTGTGGTAAAAAAAAAAATACATATAGCAACATTTGTCAATTGTGGTATCTTTTACCTGTTACTGAAAGGAAGAAAAAAAAAACTTTGGGTTTATTGTAATAACATGATGATCAATATTGTAATTGAGTCATCAAAGATCTTTAGATATCTGCTTCCATTTACTTGCACTATGAACATCAATTTTAGTGCTTTACTAGCAATATTATCTTATATATTTCACTTTCAGCTCATGTTTGTGAAAAATTACTGGTGCATTGTTCAGATGGTGACGTACTAACCTGTCTTGTACGTAGCTCACCATCAGCCACCTGACAGCCATGGCCCCTCACTTTGGGTAGTTGTTGTATGCCACCGAGTCAGTTCCGACTCACAGTGACCCTATATAACAGGGTAGAACTGCCTCCTAAGGTTTCCTAGGCTGTAACCTTTTCAGAAGCAGATCACCAGGTCTGTCTCCTGTGGAAGAGGGCTCTAGGGACACAGTGGGTAAAGCATGTGGCCGTTAACCAAAAGGTCAGCAATTTGAACCCACGAGCTGCTCTACCCACGAGGGAAATGAGGTAGTTTGCTTCCATAAAGATTTGCAGCCTTGGAAACCCTATGGAGCAGTTTCTACCCTGTCCTGTGAGGTCACTATGACTCAGAATCGACTTGATGACTGTGAGTTTTTAGTTGGTTTTCCCGTGGAGCCACTGGGTAACCTTTCCGTTAGCAGCTGAGCGCTTTACCATTGTGCCGCCAGGGCTCTTTGACTTTTGATAGGGAATGGATTTTTATAGATTATAGGTATTTCAAGTATTTTTTTTGGCGGGGCTATAGAGTATCAATATTACGTACTGACACTGCATAATCCTTTATGTCAAATTGTTTGCAGCTGAGATTCAATTACTGAAATCTAAAGAAACACCCTACAACTATTAATAAAAATAGTATAAATATATATATATATATAAAACTACAATAACAAGAACTAATGTAATTATTTTGCTGATTACCAGACTCTTATTTACCTCTATGTTTTTTTAGAGTGGACTTAGACTAATTAAAACTCCTAAATACATATAATGGGTAATTAATTCACTGGCACTAAAGGATTAAATATAATAGTCAAGGTGGCTTTGATTGAGGCAGCTGTAAATTCAGTAGGCATAGGAAAGGCATATATCTTAAGGTATACTCATCAATCTTCTGTGAACAGATGAATCAGAACAGCCACATCGTCCTGTGTGGTCAGATTTCTCAGTACAACAAGGATGTGCCTTATCCTCCCCCACTGCCTCCTGCTATAGAAGCAATCCGGAAAGAAAACAACATCACAAGGTGTGTTCTACCCCTTTGCCCGTATTACTAGAGGATTCAAATATCAGAGATGTATATGAAATACATTGTTACTCATATATAATTTTGCTTTCTCCAATAAAACTTGAAAATATACATGGTAAAAAATTTTCATTGTGGTGAAATATATGTAACAAAACATTTATTCCCACCATTTTTGCATGTACAATGTAAATTACATTTACGGTGTTGTGCAGATATCACCACTATCTGTTTTGAAGTTTTTTCTGTCACCCTTAATGCAGCATTCCTTAGCAATACCTCCCCATTTCTCCCTCCTGTCCACCCCTGGTATAAACTTTTGTCTTTATGCATTTGCTTATTCTAGATGGAAAATACAGATTTTAAAGAAAGTTCAATATTTAGTTTTTGGTTAATTTGCTCCCTAGCAGAAATCTTAAAAAAAAAAAAAAATGCTGTTGTATCAGTCAGAACTCTTGACTATGATAGAAACTAAGTGTACACTGGCTTATCAAGGGGGAAATTTATTGGCTCATGGACCTGAGGTAGTCAGACACCTGATTATTTATGTATGATACATAAATCAGTTTAGATATGGCTAGATCCAGGGCTTGCATAGTGGTATCAGGACTCAGTTTTTCTCCTCTTCTGGGTTGGCTTTGCTCTCCACAGTCTCTCTCCTTGTGGTAGCAAGAGAATGACTGGTAGCTCTAGTCCTCCATTTTACCAGGCTAGCAATCCAAACAAAGGCAGTAGTTCTCCTTTTGTGGTTTCAAGTCTCAAAGTGGTAATTATTGGCTCTGACTGGCCTGGCTTAGGTCAGATGAGGGTGGGAAAAGGGTATTGCCAACAAAGGAAAATCAAGATATTACTAAAAGGGGTTGTAGAGCTTGGGTAGACAAAAACAATAGAAGTCCACTATACTTCTACCTGTAAATACACCTAAAACTACATTTAATCAGATTTAGTGTGATTAAATACTAATCTCTGAAGGATAAACAGATAATAGAGTTCTAGAAGGATTTGATTTTGAACTCCTTCACTCCTTCCCTATTCTCTGATCATTATCTTTTTCTCCCTCTACTACAGAGAAAGATTTTTGGTGTTAAATTATAAGGACAGATTTGAGCCTGGCATTCGACAGTTAAGCCAGTGGTTTAAAGAAGGAAAACTAAAGGTATAACTTGCTTCTTTTCTTTATCAATATAATGCTTCTGGTTACTTGATATACTTTTGTAGGATTTGAATTTATTATAGCAAACATATTAGTTTTATAATAAAAATTCCTTCAAATAAAAATGTTAATATTATAGTGAAATATGCGAAAGCCAGAACCTCTGTAAGTTGAAAACCTGTCAGAAAAGAAAAACACAAATATTTTCCACTAAAATGAGCAATAGAAAAATGGTAAGAATGCACCCCGGTCAAAGGTGGAAAACTTTTGAGGAAAGTGGAAAAACAAGGCAATCCCTTTGCGTTCCAGCTCTCACAGGTTTATCTCCCAAGAGAGTATCACCTCCTGATTGAGAAATTCTCTTATTAGTCCCTTTGTCTAAAATTTTACTGAGCTTTTATATTATACAATTGTTTTTTTTTCCAAATATAAAATTCTAACAGTTATTCATTTAACAACTATATATGTAATGCTGCTATGTGTTAGAAGCTGTGCTTTCTCAAATCACTTCCTCTACCTCTACCACATTTCTTTACTGCCCTTCCTAGTCCTTCTATCTCTTGGTTGTTGGTTGAAAATCAGGAATTACTAATCTGGAGTCCACAAACCCTGACCTAGGATGCTCTTAAAACTTTCACATGGTTTGCAAAGTTGTATGCGGGTATGCTCATGTACTTTATTTTTGGAAAGAAGATGTATAGTTGCCAGCTGAAGATTGGACAATGAGAAAATAGAATTTTATTTTTAAAAGTCAATTACTAAAAGCTTTCCTGGGTTACCTGTGTGATATAAAGAATATTTATTTTTAGACATAAAGTACTAAATAGTATTGCTGCCTATTACAAAAAGTGGAAACTAATTAATAGAAACATTGAGGTCTAAAGAATAATCTAGCTATTTTGATTTACAGATCAAAGAGACTATGATATATGGATTGGAAAACATGGGAGGTAAGATGAATATATTTATTTATAATATACGTGTTAAGCACAAATATTCCTTTTTTCTTTTAATGCTACCACTCAGGTGTTTTTGTTTTATTCACTTCTTTCTTTCCTGTAAAAGTGCCCTTCAGGCTTCCTCAAGTATCTTAAACTTCATGAAAATTCAACTTTCTGGTACTTAAGAAGTATCATTTTCACATTAGGAGCCCTGGTGGCGTAGTACCTAAGGCATTTGACTGCTAACCAGAAGGCTGGGGGTTTGAACCCACCAGCTACTCCTTGGAAGGAAGATTGGGCAGTCTTCTTCTGTAGAGATAGTGCCTGGGTTGCTATGAGTCAAAATGACTTGACGGCAGTGAGTTTGGTTCCCACTCCCCACATTTCAATTTATAAAATAACTGTTTCTTTGGTTTCATGAACAGTTTATGAAAAAAATAATGCAAGAATTGTAAAAGAGCCCTTTAGCCTATAGGTAATTTTTTCAGATTGAATGGTTCTGAGGCTCTTACAAAGTGCCTGAATGGTATGAGCAGTTTGCCATTGGCAGCTAATCTAAAGGTTGGCAGTTCAAACTCACTCATTGGCACCTTGGAAGAAAGGCCTGACAAACTGCTTCTATAGAATATAGCCAAAAAAATCATGTGGAGCACTTCTATCCTGTAACACGTGGGGTCGCCATGTGTTGGAAATGACTTGACAGCACTGAGTTTTTTTGGTTTGAGGCATCATAGATTATATTCAGTAAATTTTCAATATTTAGGTTTTTTTTTTTTTTTAAATTTTGCCTTATGGATTTCAGAATTTTCCTTCATGTTTCAAATGAAAAAGATTAAATCAAATTGATTTTTTCCTTTTTTTAAAAAAATTAATATTTGGTTAGTACATTTATTAAACAGAATTTCACTTATTTGCTTGGTATTACAATGTGTATTTCACTTATTTACTTACTAAAATTTTATGACTAGGTTTCTAATATTTTTGACACTTATCTAAGTCTTGTTTTCACTGACATTTTGTTCCCATTCTTATTCTGCTCTAGTCTTCAGATTTTAAATAGCATTGATGTAGAAAACAAACATTTCCCAAAACAGTATTTTCAGGTGCTAATTGGATTGGCTTGTGCTGTAACTTATTTTTGTGTTTTGAGGCTTCTTTCTTGACAGTGAACTTATTAAAATCTTTGAAGAAGAAATGATTCAAACTAATCATATGTATTTTGTTAGTCTGACCTCCTGATCAACATGATAGTGGCATTAATCTTTTCAGATAAACCTATTTTTTTCTTTTCCAGCTGCATTCCAATCCTTGATGACAGGAGGTAACATCGGAAAGCAGATAGTTTGCATTTCAGAAAAATTCACTTTGTAATCTCTGGAAGAGTGGTCAGCAAGGAAATCACAGATTTCTCTCCTTTTTGTACAAGTACTTTTCAAGATACATTTACGGAAAAAACCAGAGTACCAAACCAAATGCACAGCCTGACTCATAGTGACTTCTCATTGGGTTTCCAAGGCGGTATTACTACGGAAGTAGATTGCCCAACCTTCCTTCCAAGGAGTGGCTGGTGGGTTTGAACTGCTAGCCTTCTGGTTAGCAGTCAAATGCCTTAGGCACTACGCCACCAGAGCTCCTACTTAGAGTACAGATAACTTTTAATTTAAATGTGAGCATAGGCGATAACTTAGGTGCTTGATATATTCTTTTCTGTATCTTTTTATCATATACATACTGTACATCTATCATTTGATTATTTATAGTAATAGAATGGAAGTCACCATGATCTAATTTTTTTTTCTCTGCTAAACCTAATGTTACGTACATTTTAATATTCTGAAGCCACTATAAATTTGATGAAACTGTTTCTGGATCTTACAAAATAATACATAACAAATTTTTTTTTATTATTAAAGTAGAAAGCTCAAGATGTACCTTTTTGTTCTGTTTTTTTATAATGCTGATATTAAAATTTAACATTTTTGTAGCAATAACTTCCAAACACTTATTTCCTGGGCAAGTCAACCTTGACAGAATTTCATTTTTAAAATAGGTTTGCTAGACAAGATAACCCTTTCTTTTTGAGATTCATCTATGTCTACCAGCCATTGAATCATATAATTTGTGTCTATCCAATTAAGAAGTGTGCAAAATGTGATATATCCTCTGATTAATAAACAAAGTACATTTTGTCATGCACTTTCTTTTACAATAAACACAACTTTTATTGTTTCTGATTAAAAAGTAAATTGGAGGCCAGAGAGACTTTCTGGTGGCGGCTTCTGATTGACCATGTGCCTGGCACAGAGACAAATATCAGTGTTCCTGAAAAAAATCCATTAATGGGGGAAAAGTCCAGGGCCCAGTAGGTGAGACAGTAACTCTGGAGTAGGGGACGGTGAGGTGTGTGAACATATCCAGACTTGGAATTTGGAATAATGAACCAATTGTTTTGTGAGTATGCCATGTTTAAGTAAATACTTCTCTGACAAGTATGTTTCATTTCAAACTGAACTGCTTACCTGAAAAAGATTTGAGGCCAGCCCTGCATTATTAGCTGTATAATCTTAGGAAAAGTGACTTAACTTCTCCAAGCCTGCTTCTTTAGTTCTTAAAAATGAATCATTTTGCCCTTTTTATTTTATAGGAATGGTATGAAGCAAAAGAAGTAATAGATGTGGCACTGCAAGGTCTGGAAAAACAAGGCAGTCCCTTTGCATCCTGGCTCACAGGTTTCACTGTATTTGTTGAATTGGAAATGCTTCATATGATTCTTAACTAAAACTTGGTGTAAGAATAGAATTGGGATTAAAAAACCCCATTTCAACTCATAGTGACCCAGCAAAACTGCCTCATAGGGTTTCCGAGGCTGAGGCTGTAGTCTTTTAAGGAAGGAGACTGCCACATCTTTCTCAGGAGGAGCAACTGGTGAGTTTGAACCACCCACTTTTCAGTTTGCAGCTGAGCACTTAACCACTGCCCCACTAGGGCTCCTTATAGTTGGGATAGCATTTCCATATTGTAGATGGAAGAGGTACATAATGACAGGGTGTTTACGTAGGGTTTGGGAGTGGGCTGGGGGATTAGGAGTTTGTGGAACAGTTGGGATGGGGGAGAAGAGGCTTTGGGTGGAAAGAGTATGAGGAATTGAGTAACTGAGACTGCCTAAGTGAATGAAGATTGACACCAGAGGATGACCTATCGGAGTCTTACCAAGTATTTTACTATGTAGCCTGAAATTCAAAATAGAGAGTGTAATTGTTTTAAGTTAGCAGACACATACCGTCCAAAGGTATGAAAAGGCACATAGATACAGATTTCCCCTGCTATCCAAAAGTAGAGTGGTCCTGTGAAAACTTTTGTAAGCTGAAATGGTATAAAATGAAGCATTACTATTAATTTATATGGGAAAACATTTTTGAGTATTCTGAGACCTCCCAAATAACCTACTAAACAGACCAAATAACACATAAAACCTAAAACAATAATACAGAGTTCACAGACATTTCAAAGCTGTGGCGACTTGATGCTGAGTGTAGTTCCTAGAGAAAGAGCCTGGTGATGCCACCTTCACTGCTCTAGGTGGTGGCTACTGTAGGGCTCACTGGAAAACAAAGCTAAATGCTAGTTTCACTTCGTGCCTTTTTAAAATAAAAGTGAAAATCCTCTTCAGATTTCTTTCGGTTAGTGAAAACAAGTACTAATGCAGGTCTGTTGTCAAAGGAAGTGGTGTAAAGTGAAATTTCGAAAAGCAGGTATATTTGTATAAACATCACTTGGAGTTTTAGGCGATTAAAAAGATTAGACAACAAAGGCAGCTTAGAAAATTACACGATTGGGCAAATTAATAAACAGTCGTAAACATGCATTGGCATTTCTTAAGCTGAAACAACTGAGGAAAAAATTTAAGCCTGAAGTTGCAATACTGAAAGATTCCATGGGCAAGATATTGAATGATCAGGAAATATCAAAAGAAGATGGAAAGAATACACAGTCATTGTACCAAAAAGAACTGGTCGATCTTCATCCATTTCAGGAGGTGGCATATAATCAAGAACCAATGGTATTGAAGGAGGAAGTCGAAGCTGCAATGAAGGAATTGATGTAATACCCATTGAGATATTTCAACAAATGGATGCCCCACTGGAGGCACTCACTCGGTTATGCCAAGAGATTTGGAAGACAGGTACCTGGCCAACTGACTGGAAGAGATCGTCAGAGATCCATATTTGTCCCCATTTCAAAGAAAGGTGATCCCACAGAATGTGGATATTATTGAACAATATCATTAATACTGCATACAAGTTAAGACGTGGCATCAGGATTGAAGGAAGAATCATTAACAACCTGCGATATGCTGACGACACAACTTTGCTTGCTGAAAGTGAGGATGACTTGAAGCACTTACTGATGAAGATTGAAGAATACAGTCTGTAGTATGGATTACATCTCATTATAAAGAAAACAAAAATCCTCACAACTGGACCAATAAGCAGCATCACGATAAATG
>NW_006921666.1:8517663-8534704 GCF_000298275.1 Orycteropus afer afer | reverse complement strand
GGGACATTAGACGACGTGTAGCATTGGGAAAGTCAACTGCGAAGGAACTGTATCAAGTGCTGAGGAGCAAGGATGTCTCCTTGAGGACTAAGGTGCGCCTGACACAAGCCATGATATTTTCAATCACCTCATATGCATGTGAGAGCTGGATAGTGAATAAGGAAGATCAAAGAAAAGTTGATGCTTTTGAGTTGTGGTGCTGGCAAAGAATACTGAAAGTACCATGGACTGCTAAAAGAAGTGACAGATCTGTCCTGGAGGAAGTGCACCCAAAATGCTCTTTGGAAGCGAGAATGGCAACTTCGTCTCACCTACTTTGGTCATGTTGTGAGAAGGGACCATTCCCTGGAGAAGGATGTCATGCTTGGTAAGGTGGAGGGTCCACGAAAGAGGGGAAGGCCTTCAACAAAATGGATTGACACAGTGGCTGTGATGATGGCCTCAAGTATAGCAAGGATTATGGAGTTGGCGCGAGATTGGGCAGTGTTTTGTTCTGCTGTGCATAGGGTCGCTATGAGTCAGAAACAACTCCACGGCATCTAACAAAAAGAACATACATGTTCAAGACTTAACATGTATGTACCTCTAAACAAGCATTTGTTGTATTGGTTGTAATCAACCCTTCAATAAAATTGAGTTGTTTTTCTGAGCATTGTGCTGGCTGATGGCCTTGTTTATACACTGCAGTTTACTTTCGTATAAAACATTTGTAAATAAATAGACGTAAAGTGCGTTGGTAATAAGTCACTCCAGCTGACTTCAGCAGCCTTCTCTTGTTTTCCCAGGACCACCACCTTTCCACACAGTGCTTTTTCGTTTCATCTCCATATGCTAGTAACTTCCAAATCTCTTATTTCTGACCTAATTGCGCTCTAAACATTTACTGCCAATATCATGTTAGTACCTCAAACTCTACCTAAGGAGGAACTATCTTTCCCAAACCCGTTTCTCTTCTGTTTTTAGGTCATTTGTGTGCTCCAAATACTCTTCACTCGTCCATTTATAAGCCTGTCAACAAGGTTTGTTTTTACCTTGAAAATTCCTTTCGTACAGAATTCTTCATTCCCACTGCCAATACCTTAGATGAGCATCTCATCATTTGGGCGCACACCAAGTACCCAGAAATTAGTGACTTTAAAGAGTCCGTCAAGCTCACTAAGCTCTAAAAAATCGTGGCATCCAGCCGGAACTCAAGAGTTCTAACCCCCAATCGAGACACGGAACTGAGGGATTGTGGAATCCGTATTTCCAAAAAAGTTCAACACGTGAGTCTCAATTCCTATCCCATCCCATATGCAATGCAGAACTTGATCTCCGCAATTCCATTCTCGACAGTGAAGCTCTGAAGTCTTCTTCCCCGAGCGCTTGGATAAATGTTTACCTCCGTTTTAACAGTACCGTTCTCTAAAGCTGTTGCGGGGAAGCAGTGACGTCATGGCCACAGTTAACTGACCCCATTTTCGAGCTCAGCCGACCCAGGAGCTCCGAGGCCGAGAATGAGTCAGGGGCGAGGGTCCGCGGCTGCTTCTGTCTGGAGACCGAGCTCTGCAACGGGAACCCGGGGTATCACCTTCAGCGGTTCCTGGAGACCCGGAGCTGGCTTACCGCCCAGGGCTCGGAGGCGAGCAAGTGGGTGTGTGCGTGGGGGGTGGCCAAACTTCCTGTCCCGCACTTGAGCTGCTTCCGGCGGCAGCCGGAAGACGCTGTGTGTGGACGGAATCCGAGACCGACTGACGGACGGACGGCTGGCCCGAACTAGTGGTGAGCTCCGGGTTGGGCCCGACCACACCTGCTCAGCCAGGTGGTCCCGGAGAGGGAGGGATCCCGGGCCACTGAGGAGCTTTGGCCGAGTTCGCCTAGGGAGAGGACAGAGAAACCGCCCCCCTTGGGCACCTCTCCGGATCTGGCGGGCCCGGGAACGGCCGGTCTGAAGCCCCACAGCTTCGGCCCTTCCCCTCTCGGGGTTTTGAGGGCGATGTCTCGGCCCCTTTGCTTGGTTATGGGGCAGGGGCTTGGAAACAAGACCGTCCGGTGAAAGGCAGGGTCTGAGAGTCCCCGGGGCGGGGGCTCCCGGACTGCACCCGCAGCCGGGGCCTGCCCACGGACCTTGGGCCTTGTACTAGGGCCGTTGTAATGGAGAAGGAGGGAGGTGCTAGGAGACCCTGGCCCTGGATCTTTCAGCCCAGAGCATCTACCTTCTCCTTTCACATCCACTTACTTTGTGAGTATGGAAGAGGGAAGCCACCTGACTTGGGGAGATTGGGCCGCCGAATTTGCCTTCGTTGGGGTTCGAGCTGTGAGTGTTTACAGCCTGCATGCATCTTGCGGGTTCAATTTATCCAGTGAAGTTTTCTAAGAGAATTCAGTTAATTTATTTAAGTTTATCACACTTGATCATGAGGCTTTGAAAAATGCAGATAGACACCATTTGCAAGTTCATTATTACTAAGTTAGGACTTAAGAGTTTCTATTTTTTCTACAGAGACCTAAGTTAATTACTGGTACCAGGGACAGACAGGAGGGATGTGAGGTGTTCGTTGCTTGTGGAACACTGAGTTTTGGTTTATTGTGATAGAAAGTGATTAAAGGTAGGGTTGCACAGCAGAGTAATTTAATTGTTGTCAATAATGTGTACACCTGTAAAAGGTTGAAATTGGCAGAAGATGAGCGATCAATGTATTTACAACAACAGCAATAACAACAAAGAAGGACTAGCTGCTGAGGCTGTTTATGTGCAACCAGACACCTAATGGGATTTGGTTGGTTTGGAGGTTTAGGGTCATGGTTTCATGAGACATCCCAGTTAATTGGTCTAATACAGTTTTGTGCTTCTGGCTCTACCTCTTAGTTCATTGTGTAGTGATTGAGGTCTTAAAAGCTTGCAAGTGGCCATCTGAGGCATAATTAGTCTCTATTCTTGTGGAGGGACAGAGGAAGGAGAGTCAGGAATAAGAGGGGAAGATGAAATGTGTGGCTCATTGCCACCATGAACAACTACTGCTTCCTTTGCCATGAGACTAGAAGAACTGGATGGTGCCTGGCTGCCATTACTGAACATTTTGATCGATAAAGAATCTTTGATCAAAATGAGGAAAATACAGAGCAGAACTTAAAGTTTTCATGGATTCCTGACTGTCCAGCTGCTGGGGCTGGATCAACCCTTGAAACTATTGCCTTGAGATAATCTTTAAGCTTTAAACCAGAAATATCCCCTGAAGTCTTCTTAAAACAGTAGTTTAGCTTAACTAGTAAAAAATGTCTTCCTTGAGTTCTTTTAAGAACTATAAAACGGTAAGAAAAAAAAAAAAAACTCACTGCCCGTCAAGTTGGATAATGACTCATAATGACCCCTCCTTGGGTTTCTAAGGCAGTATCACTACAGAAGTAGATTGCCCAACTTTCCTTCCAAGGAGTGGCTGGTGGGTTTGAATTGCCAGCCTTCTGGTTAGCAGTCAAATGTCTTAGGCACTACGGTACCAGAGCTCCCTTAAGAACTATGTATGGTATCAAATTGACAACAGCAACTTGTGCCATGAGTTACGCCAATAGGGGAGGAACAGCTTGAAAAAGGAACATGAGAATGGTTGCACAACTTGAAATATGTAATTAATGTCACTGAATTGTACATGTAGAAACTGTTGAATTGGTATTTGTTCTGTGTATGTTCTCAATAACAACAACAACAAAAATGAATTAAAAAAAAGAATTTCTGCTTTTTCTCATTTGGCACAAGGGATCAACACACCGTATTTGCAAAGAGAATAAAAGAAATGTTTTTTTAAATAAAATCAGGGGCATTTTGTTGTTATTGAGGGAAGGTCCACTTTTTGTTATTTTAGTGTTGAATAGAGTAAAGAAAAGTAGAAGGGAGAAGATTTAGATTCTAGTTTTTAAAGTTTCATGTCTAACTAGATGTCTGACTTTTGGGGAGTTACTTTATCTGTAGTCCTCCCCGCCCCCAAATGAAGAGGTTTACCTTTCATTCAGCAAATATTTCCTGAGTACTTATTTTGTGCATAACACTGTGCTAGGTAATGAGAGCAGGATGAATATACTCAATAAGCCTGTGAGAGAAACATACATGTAGACAGCTAACACCTAAGACAGGTTGAAATCATTGCTAAATAAATGTCAGCAGTGTGTTGTGAGAACATCAAAGGAAGGACAGATTTGTTCTCATTGGAGGGAGAAGATCAAGTCATGGAAGAGATGCCATTTGAGTTGGATTTTAAAGGCTGGAAAGGATTTCACAAGATCAGAACTGGATTGGTAATGTTTATTGCTGGTTGAAGAACTATCCCAAACAAAGACCATGAGCACTGAAATAGGTTGGTGTGTTTTTTAATAGCCAGTCCAGTGTAGGCTGGAATAAAAGCTTCATTGAGGAAAATAGTGGCATCTGCAACTCTCTGGAAAGGTGAGGACATATTGTGGAATACTTAGAATGCCTTGCTCAGAGATTTGATTATTCTGAATCACTGAACGGAGGGAATGATATAGCATACCTGTGTTTGAGAAAGATAACTTGAATAACTGTAAAAAATGAACCAGAAAGTTGAATTTGAAAGGCAGGGTGACTAGTTAGAAGCCTGTTTTCATACTGTAGTTGAAAGATAATAAGAGGTGGAAACAGGATGTTATAGTAAGAATAAATTTGGGACAATGTAGGATTATTTAAATGTGAAGGATGAAAGAGATTGTTAAAGACTTGTAGTTTACAACTGAGTGGGAAGAAAATTGGGCAGTAATTGAAATTGATGTTATAGGAAGAAGGACAGGTTTGGTGGCAGAAATGATAATCTGGATTTTAAACATTGATGGGTTTGAGGTGCTGTTAGATATCTATGTAGAAATCTCAACAAGCATTTAGAAATGAGGATTTGGAGTTCAGAAGAAAAGTCAGGAATAGAAATAAAAATTTGGGTACTATATACAGTACCATTCTTTTATTGCACAATTATTTATTTGGTGCCTGCTAAGTGCTTACAATGTCATCTGCCATATCACAGGTGGTTAATGAATCTTCCTCCAATACTGATTCCCTATTCTTCATACAATCCAGTTTCATGGATTATTTGTTTAGCATACAGATTGAATGAGTATGATGAAAGGATACAACCCTGACACACTTTTCCTGATTTTAAATCATTCAGTATCTCCTTGATCTGTTTGAATGACTGCCTATTGGTTAATATACAGGTTCTTCATGACCATAATTAAGTGTTCTGGAATTCTTGTTCTTCATAATTTTAGCTATAATTTGTTATGAGTCACACAGTCAAATCCCTTTGCATAGCCAGCAAGGCGTAGGTAACCACCTTTCTGGTATTCTTTGCTTTCAGCGAAAGTCCATCTGATATCAGCAATGATATCCTTCATTTCATATCCTCTTTTGAATCTGGCTTGAATTTCTGGCAGTTCCCTGTCTATGTTCTGCTGCAACTGGTTTTGAGTTATCTTCAGCAAAATTTTACTTGTGTGTGCTATTAATGATATTATTCAATAATTTCTGTATCCTGTTGGATTACCTTTCTTTGGAATGGGCACAGATATGGATCTTTTCCAGTTGATTGCTCAAGTAGCTATCTTCCAGATTTCTTGGCATAAATGAGTGAGCACCTCCAGCACTGCATTTGTTTGTTGAAACATGTTGATAGGTATTCCGTCAATTCATGGAGCCTTGTTTTTTGCCAATTCCTTCAGTGCAGCTTTGACTTGTTTCTTCGGTACCATTGGTTCTTGATCTTATTTTACTTCCTGAAATCATGTTAACCAATTCTTTTTGGTAAAATGACTCTGTGTGTTTCTTCCCTCTTCTTTTGATGCTTCCTGCATCATTCACTATTTCGCCCGTAGAATCCTTCAGCATTGTAACTTAAGGCTTGAAGTTTTTCTTCAATTCTTTTAGCTTGAGAAATGCCAAGAGTTTTTTTCCCTTTGATTTTCTAATTCCAGGTCTTTGCATTTCATTATAATTTTCTACCTTGTCTTCTCAAGCTGTCCTTTGAAATCTTCTCTTCAGCTCTTTTGCTTTATCATTTCTTCCATTTAGTTTAGCTATTTTCCATTCAAAAGCAAGTTTCAGAGTCTCTTCTGACATCCATTTTGGTCTTTTGTTTCTTGCCTGTCTTTTAAATGATTTTTTACTTTATTCATGTATGATGTTCTTGATGTTACCCCACAGCTTGTCTGCTCTTTGGTCATTGGTATTCAGTATATCAAATCTGTTCTTCAGATGGTCTCTAAATTCAGGTGGGATATGGTCAGTCATAGTTTGGCTCTTGTGGACACAGCCTTATTTGCTGAAAGTGAAAAAGACTTGAAGCACTTACTGATGTAAATCAGAGACTACAGTCTTCAGTATGTATTACATTTCAATAAGGAAAACAAAAATCCTCACAACTGGACCAGCAAGTAACATCAAAATAAAGAGAGAAAAGATTGAAGTTGTTAGGGACTTCATTTTACTTGGGTCCACAATCAGTGCCCATGGAAACAGAAGTCAAGAATTCAGGCTGCATTTGTCAAATCTGCTGCAAAAGACCTCATTAAAGTGTTAAAGAGCAAAGATGTCACTTTGAAAACTAAGGAGTTTCTGTCCCAAGTCAGGTATTTTCACTAGCCCATATGCATGTGAAAGCTAGACAAAGAATAGGGAAGACTGCAGAAGAATTGATGCATTTGAATTGTGGTGTTGGCAAAGAATACCGAAAATATCATGGACTGCCAGAAGAATGAACAAATGAACATCTGCCTTTGAAGAAGTACAGTGGGAATGCTTCTTAGAAGTGAAAGTAGCCAGACTTTGTCTCACATGCTTTGGACATGTGGTCAGAGAGGACCATTCCCTTGAGAAGGATATCATGCTTGCTAAAGTGGAGGCTCAGTGAAAAAGAGCAAGACCCTCAAAAGATGGATTGACACAGTGGCTGTGACAGTGGGCTCAAGCGTAGCAAGGATTGTGAGGATGGTACAGGATTGGGCAGTATTTCATTCTTTCATTCTGTTGTCACTTTGAGTCGGAGCTGACTTCACAGCACCTAACATCAACAACAACAACAGGTGCTTGCAGAGAAACTTGTATAGAAGCTCTTAATGAAGATAGTCTTAGAGCTTCACAGTACCTGAAATGACTCTTGGAGACCTAAATTACTTGTGAATTATATACAGTACTTTGCCAGGCACTGTGCTAGGTGCTAGGAGATGTAGTGAATAAGACCGATAAGTTTTTGCCCTCCTTTGTGGAGTTTATAATTTAGGGGGAACCAGACAAAAAAAATGTGTACTCTGTAAAACAAAGAGAGCCCTGGTAGTGCAGTGTTTAATATGCTGGGCTGCTAACCAAGAAGCCGATGGTTCAAACCCACCAGGCGCTCCATGGGAGAAAGATGTGGCAGTCTGCTTCTGTAAAGATATTCAGCTTTAGAAATCCTATGGGGAAATTCTGTTCTGTCCTATAAGTTATAAGTTGGTATATCAACTGGACAGCAGTGGGTTTCTATATGTTGTTATATGCCGTCAAGTTGGACCCAACTCATAGCGACCCCTCTTTGGGTTTCCTAGGCAGTATCACTACGGAAGTAGATTGCCCCATCTTCCTTCCGAGGAGTGGCTGGTGGGTTTGAACCACCAGCCTTCTGGTTAGCAGTTAAGTGCTTTAGGCACTACGCTACCAGAGCTCCTGGGTTTCTATATAAAATAAAATAATTAGAAATTGTGACAAGTGCTATAAAAGAGACAACGTAGGTAGAAAATAAAGGTGGGGACATGGGGAACCATGTGTGGATAAAGTGGTCAGAGAACACCTCTCTCTCAGGGAAAATGGTTCTAGAATGTAGAAGAGAGAGGCCAGAGTGGACCACATAGGTTCTTAGAGGCCAGGATAAGGAATTTAGATTTTGTCTAGATGCATTGGAAAGCCATTGAAGTGTTCGAAGCAGGGGAGTGATACAATAGAATTCACATCTTAAGATGGTGTCGTTTTCTGCTGTAAAGAGACTGCAATGGAGGGAGGGAAGAATTGGAGCTGGGAGACCAGTTAGAAGGCAGTAACTATTTTAGGATGAGAATTGATGTGGCAGTGGAGATAGAAGTAGATGGATTTACAACTCTTTGGGAGCTAGAATCAATAGGACTTGCAGATGTTCAGGGTAAATTACTTCTAAAAAGCGTGAATGGTGGTCCTGTCATGAGGATTGTGGTGAGAAGGGCTGACAGGAACTAGTGGGAAATAGGCGTGGGAAAGAATTTATTTTGAACAAGTTAAGTTTGAGATACTGTGTTTAAATGTTAATAGATGTCAAGTAGGCAGCTAGATATATAGCTGTGCAGCTCCGAGGAGCGATCTGGGCTGCAGAAGTTAGTGTTGGAGTGCACGTCATTTAAAGCCATGGAATTGATGAGTTTGTGCTATCAAGAAAGTGTGGCAAGAGAAGAGAACCTGGGATAGAGTTCTAAGGAGCATAAGTATTTAGAGACTGAGTGGAGGAGTCATCAAAGGAGATTGGAGGAATGTCCAGTGAAGTAGGACTAAAAGAAGGAACGTATATCTTGGAAGTGGAAAAAGGAAAGTGTTTCGGAAAGAAGGCTGTGCTTCTTGAGAAACAATGCCATATAGAGCTCTTTGGTTACAGCAACCGATTTACTTCAGGAGAAGAGCAATTTATAACAAAGATGGGGGCAGCTCGCAGGGTCAAAGGAAATGCTGAAGGGCTTGGCTTCATAAAGGACAGAAATCAGAGAAACCCCAGAGGGAGGCTGCTGACTGCATCACTGGAATGAATGAATAGGCTGTAGCAGTTTTAAACCCTTAGTTACTTCTTTTAAGACTCACAGTCTAAGGAAAAGCATCTGATTAGTTTAACCTGGTTAAAAACACATTGCTGTTGGGTTGATTCCAACTCAGAGGGACCCTATAGAACAGTGTAGAACTGCCCCATAAGGTTTCCAATGCTATAATCTTCACAGGAGCAGACTGTGGAGCAGCTGGTGGGTTTGAACCGGCGACCTTTCAGTTAGCAGCTAATAACTTTAACCACTCCATAACAGGGCTCCTCTAATATGAGTCAAGGGCCTTACAGTTGGCTAGGATAGAAAAGTGCAACTTAATCTATAGTCCCACCAAGAATGTCCAGTGAGGAAGAGTAGATCCCGTTTTGTCCTGTAGAACAAAATGTGGGTTCTGTAGGAATGAATGTAGGACAAGGAAAAACAATAGTTGTTTGTTGTAAAGGTCAAGTAAGATGAAGATAGCCAAATGCTTATTGGATTTGGCAACGTGATCATTGGTGACCTTTGAACAAGGGGTTATGATGAAGTGGTAAGGACTGAATAGTGATTAGAGATGAGAAAGTAGAGACAACTCTTTCGGTAAATTTGGCTCTGGAGGATTGCAGAGGATTGGGAGGTGACTAGAGAAAAGATCAGGGCTGCAGGAAGGAGCAGCGCCTCAGAAGATCATGGGAAGAGAGGACATACTAGGTAGGATAAATCCGAAGGCTCCTAAGTTCATTCTGTTTCCACAATTTTATGTTCCACATTTTTTTCAAAGTGTTCTCTTTGGCATGATAATTTAGTCAATTCCCATAATACGCTAGATAGGATATAAAACGTTCCCTGTTTTTTCTGTTTCTAGTTCTACCCATTTATACCAAAATTTATACTGTTCTTTGAAAAAATTTTACTTTTGGTCTGTGTAATTCATTATCGTCAGTAGAATTTTTGTTTATTATTATTATTTTTAAAATGTTTCTGACTTGTTTGGTTCTAATATTGTGGTCAGCCAAATGTAAAGATGGATGGAGCTGAGGAGCAGATTGGCCCATGGTCAGAGAGACTAGTCCTCATGGTAGAAATTGTGTGCTTTATTTTAGCCTTCATGAATGGTGACCTATTGCGAGGAGCACAGTATTTCTCAGTTTTTCCCTCTTTTTTCTCAGTTCCCCCACCCCACCTCTTTTCAAAACTGGGTCAAGGTCAGTGCATTTTCTGCCTCCTCCCTCAAGTAAGAGCAGTACAATCTCTTCTGTATGGCAGTCAGGACTGAAGCAAGAGACCTGTATCGGCTCTGTTCCTCTATTTAGTTTTACTTTGGGTTGGCTTTTCCTTTTATTTCCCCGTGATATCTCCACTGATTTCTGTTAGTATGTGAGAGTTCTCCAGTGGAGTTTGGGACCAAAGACTGGTTACTTGTAAGAATTACCTTGCCTTTCTTAGCTGGTTATTGCCTACCTGTTGTTGTTGTCGTTATGTGCCCTCCTTGGGTTTCTGAGGCAGTATCACTACGGAAGTAGATTGCCCAAACTTCCTTCCGAGGAGTAGCTGATGGGTTTGAACCGCCAGCCTTCTGGTTAGCAGTCAAGTGCCTTAGGCACTATGCTACCAAAGCTCCTAGATTGCCTATCTAGGTATGTTATTTCCCTTTGCATACCTTACAGTCAGGACTTGAGGACTGAATTCAGGTAATCTCAATTTCATCAAAACTCCCATTGATGAAAATTTCTGATTGTGTTTAGTGTTTATTTATAGTATGTTTATATCTATGGATTTACATTTTATGGCTGATTCTGTATTAAACATGTATTTTAGGCATTTGACAATGCTCTAGTAGTGTTTTCCAGTAAGTGGGACATACCTATGAGTAGGTTGTGAGATTTAATGAGTTTTATCATTTAAAATAATAAAAAGAATGAAAAAAATCAGAGTGCATGTGATTAGTAAACATAGTATTGTTTCATGAAAATATTTCTCTTATTTGTATGTGTATGTGGGGTGGGTTCTTTCCTTCTGGCATATTATGTAAAATGTATTTCTTACTGTGAATTGAATGAAAAAAAAAATTGAAAACTTTTTGTTCTTTTGGCAACTTGAACTCCGTAACATAAAGCAGAGTTCTTAACTTCTCGTAGTATATTAAGCATTTGGCAATTTTAGTTGTTTGTTAAGCACTTTTATGCAGAACTTTGTTTTTGAAGAATTCTGTATTTCTGTTGATTGATACAAGGCACAGCGGTTAAGCCGTTGGCTGCTAACCAAAAGGTCAGCAGTTTGAACCCACCAGCCACTCCATGGGAGAAAGATGTGGCAGGCTGCTACTGTGAAGATTATTGTTGTTGTTGTTAGGCACCATTGGTCGGTTCTGACTCATGACAACCCCGAGGACAACAGAATGAAGTGCTGCCTCTTCCTGTGTCGTCCTCACAGTCATTGCAATGCTTGAGCCCTTCATCGCAGGCACTGTGTCAATCCATTTAGCTGAGGGTCTTCCCCTTTTTTGCTGATCCTCTATTCTACCCAGCATGATATCCTTCTTCAGGTACTGATCCCTTCTGACAACATGACCAAAGTACTAAGTCTGGCCATTCTCACTTCTAAGTATTGCAGACATTTTCTCCAAGACAGATTTGTTCATTCTTCTAGCAGTCCATGTTGTTGTTGTTAGGTGCCATCGAGTCAGCTCTGACTCATGCAACCCTATGTATGACAGAACGAAACACTGCCTGGTCCTGAGCCATCTTCACAATCCTTGCTATACTTGAACCCATCGTTGCAACCACTGTGTCAGTCCATGTCATTGAGGATCTTACCTTTTTATGCTGATCCTCCACTTTACCAAGCATGATATCCTTCTCTAAGAAATGATACTTTCTAACCACATGACCAAAGTAGGTGAGATGAAGTCTGGCCATTTTAGTTTCCAAGGAACACTGGCTGTACTTCCAGGACAGATTTGTTCCTTCTTCTGGCAGTCCATGGTATTTTCAGTATTCTTTGCCAATACCACGATTCAAAAGCTTCAACTCTTCCTTGGTCTTTATTCATTCTCCAGCTTTCACATGCATATGAGGTGATTGGAAATGCCATGGCTTGAGTTAGGTGCACCTTAGTCTTCAAAGTGACGTCTTTGCTCTTCCATACTTTAAAGAGGTCTTTTGCAGCAGATATTCCTAGTGCAATAGGATGTCTAATTTCTTGACTGCTGCTTCCATGGGTGTTGATTGTGATCCAACTAAAATGAAATCTTTGACAGCTTTAATCTTTTCTCTATTGTGATGCTGCTTATTGATCTGGTTGTTAGGATTTTTATTTTCTTTATGTTGAGGTGTAATTAATACTGCAAACAGTAGTAGTTCATTTTCATCAGTAAGTACTTCAAGTCATCTTCACTCTCAGCAAGCAAAATTGCGTCACCTGCATATAAGTGCTCTGGAATTGCGATTCTTCACAACATTATCCATAATTTATTAGGATTCACATAGTCAAATGCTTTTGCATAGGCAATAAAACACAAGTAAACATCTTTCTGGTACTCTTTGCTTACAGCCAAGATCCATGTGACATCAGCAGTGATATCCTTCCTTCCATGTCCTCTTTGGAATCCAGCTTGCATATCTGGAAGTTCCCTGTCAGTATACTAATGCAACTGTTTTTGAATTATCTTCAGCAAGATTTTACTTATGTATAATACTGATACTGTTTGATAATTTCCACATTCTGTTGGATCACTTTCTTTGGAATGGGTACAAATATGGGTCTCTTCCAGTCATTTGGCCAGGTAACTGTCTTCCAGATTACTTGGTATAGACAAGTAAGTGCCTCCGGCACTGTGTCCATTTGTTGAAAATCTCAGTGGGTGTTCTGTCAATTCCTGGAGCCTTGTTTTTCACCAGTTCCTTCACTGCAGCTTTGACTTCTTCCTTCAATACCATTGGTTGTTCGTCACTTGCCAGCCACCTCCTGAAATAGCTGATCGTCGCCCAGTTGTTTTTGTACATTGACTGTGTATTCCTTCCATCTTCATTTGATGCTTCCTGTATCATTCAATATTTTGCCCATAGAATCCTTCAATATGGCAACTCGAAGGTTGAATTTTTTTCTTCAGTTCTTCTAGCTTGAGAAATGGTGAGTGTGTTCTTCCCTTTTGGTTTTCTAACTCCAAGTCTTTTCATATTTCATTATAATAATTGACTTTGTCTTCTCGAGCTGCTCTTTGAAATCTTCTTGTCAGCTTTTTTATCTTATCATTTGTTTCATTTGCTTTAGCTACTCTCCAGTCAAAAGCAAGTTTCAGAGTCTCTTTTGACATCCATTTGGTGCAGTCCATGGTGCATTCGGTATTCTTCACCAGCACTGTAATTCTTCAGCGATCTTCCTTATTCATGATCCAGCTCTCACATGCTTACGAGGTGATTGAAAATACTATGGCTTGGGTCAGATGCACCTTAGTCTTTGGAGTGACAGCTTTGCTCTTAGAGGTCTTTTGCAGGAGATTTTCACAGTGCTATATGTCATCTAATTTCTTGACTGCTGCTTTCATAGGTGTTGATTGTGAATCAAAATAAAATGAAATTCCTGATAACTTCAGTCTTTTTCTCCCTTTATCGTGATGTTACTTACTAGTCCAGTTGTGAGGATTTTTTTCTTTATGTTAAGATACAGTCCATTTTGAAGACTGTAGTGCTTTCTTTCTTTGTTTTTTAATTGTGATTTGAGTCAAAGTTTACAGAGCAAATTTATTTTCCATATGGCAGTTCATAGGCATTTTGTTTCATGACATTGATTGCAATCCCCATAATATAACAGCTTTCTGCCCACTTCCTCCTTGTAGTTACCTTTCCCCTATGTCCTTCCCTATCTGTTTCTGTCCTCTGAGCTATTTCCCTGTGCAAATACTGCCTTTCTGATCTCCCCTGATTGATTGTTCTAAGGAGTATACCTGCCTGGAGTGAATGTTCACCTTATATGCTTGTCTGTTGTTTGGCTGGAAGCCATGGGAGTGAGTTTAATTTAAAGGCTGTAGTCTTTGATCTTCATCAGTAAGTGTTTCAATTCCTGTTTGCTTTCAGCAAGCAAAATTATGTTATCTTTATGTTACAGGCTGTTAATGAGTTTTCCTGCAATCTTGATGCCACCTTTTTTCTTCATATAGTCCAGCATCTTGGATTATTTGTTCATTTTATAGATTGAATGAGTGTGGTGAAAGATACAACCCTGACACACACCTTCCCTGATTTTAAACCATGTAGCATCTTTGTTCTGTTCAAGTGACACCTCTTGGTCTAAATACAGGTTCTGCATGAGCACGATTAAGTGTAGAGATTACAGCGTTGGAAACCCTGTGAGGTAGTTTTCCATTGTCCTACAGGGTCATGATGAGCCAGAATTGATTTGATGGCAGTGGGTTGGGTTATTGACTGATCGATCCATAAATGATCCTAGGGAAGATACATTATATTTTGTACTCAAGGTGTTTGTCCTAGGATTGAGAAAATGAGTAACTTGTCCATGTTTTCAACCAACAAGTCAAAGAAGGAATTAAGTTTCCCAGCTTTAGAGATCTTAGATTTATTTTTAAAGAGCTCAGCTTCATTAGCTGACTCGTTCAGCCACTTAGTGTTACCCATAATTGGCAGGATGTAGTTGAATTTACTGTAGGTAAAGAATGCAGCTTATCAAACTTCAGTCCCTAGAGTTTGTTTCTGTGGCTAAAAACAGGAGAGTTGTTCTCAGGATGGTCATAATTGTAGACATCACTGTAGCCCTACATTGGCTTATAATGAAAACTATTCTTTCATTACTTATTGCTAAAAGAACAAGGAGGCCACATATTCTGACCTCCTCCAATCCCACAATAGGAAGACAGAATCACCAAGGCTCATTACTGCCAGGCCAGACATGCTGCCTCTCTCCAGCCCTTTCTCCAGCCGTTCTCCCAAAGCACCCATCACCTCTCTCCTGGGTTTGATAATTTGCTGCAGTGGCCACACAGAACTCACAGATTATGGGGTTTATTATGGAAGCACCAGGCTACAATTCAAGTTCAGGAAAAACGCTCAGTCTCTCTCCCAGCCCGCTCTCAGCCAAGTCTCTCACAGTCTCTCTCCCAGCAGTGCATGTCCCTCAGTGTCTTACTCAGCAACGCGTGTCTCTTGCGTCTCTTTCCCAGCAGCATGTGTCTCCTTCAGCAGCATGTCTTCCTCAGCCAGCAGTCAGAGAGAGTTCTGCTCAAAAAAAAAAAAAAAAGAGAGGCCTCCTTTTGAGCTTGGCAGAGTGGCCAAACTAGCCAATCATAGCATCAGAACTCTAAGCACCTGAGAGAGAGCCTCCCATAACATTGTGTTGTGCCACGCCCAACAAAAATAACCCAGGTGGATAACATTTACAATTAGGAGCTCCTCAGTTGCTCATTCCACCACTGAGTTTACAATGACTTATGGGTAGAAAAGCCATACTGAGTAATTTACTACACTGCACTTATTCTCAGAACTTTTCAAGGCTTCTTGTGTTCCTTGCTTTGGTTTGTGTTGCCTGCATTCTTTTTAACCTCTGGGCTGACTATAGCATAATATAGTCAATAATAGCAAAGCTAGTATTAGTAGATTTCTTTTTAATGTAATATGTCATGGACCAAGATTGTTTTCTTTAACCAATCTTACATGCTTTGTCATGCATAGGGAACCATGTACTTAGTAAAATTTAGGTTATCAGGATTGTTTAGGTTGTTACCAAGGGTACAGGGAGAAAAGAGTCTTAACAGTACTACTTAGACTGATCTCTGAGATCATTTTGTTTTGTTGTGAACACTTTATCCTGAGCCAAGATCCCCTGTGTATGATTATGGAAAATATGATTTGATGGGCCTAGCTCCTTGGTTGCTGACAGTTAAATGTCATGATCTCTTTTATTATTTATGCAGCTAAATTAATAATTTCTCTATTTAAAAGGAAATAAGGATATAAATTTTTGGCTACCCACCAGCTAAAGATACAAAATAAAAATGAACAAATGCTACTGTCCACTTTAAAGAACTTTGGAAGAGTGGGTGACTGCTCTGTGTGTTGCATTTTTAATCTCTTTTCTTAATAGGATAAGAAAGCCTGGCAAGAAACTTCCTCTGAGACCCCATAATTATCTTGAAACAATTTCCCTTTGAGTAAGAACAGTGTCTCTTAGTCAATGTCATGTAAATTACATTTAAAGGAAAAAAAAATTGCCTTGGACTGCCCCCATATTGGCAAATTATTTTTATTATAATTATTTTAAATATATTCAAACAGAAGACTAGATATTTCTTTTTGCTCCTTAAATAGAGCTTTTAATAATCAACTATATAATCAAAACAAATTTATAGTTAATTCAGTAATAGCAGTGATAGGGCCATTTGATTTTTAATTGTTTTTAATGTAATATATGCTGGACCAAGATTGTTTTCCTGATATGCTTTGATGGCTATAGGGAGCCAGAATCATAGTAAAATTTACTGTGGTATCAGGATTTTGTCAGTTGTCAATAGGGATTTGTGTACATAAAGAGTAAGGGTAGAGATGTAAACAGCACCATAAAAAAAGAAAATTCAAATTAACAGTCATATAATGTGGTAACAGTGTTTTGCTGAAATGAAATAATTAATAAGCTTAATAGTGGAAAGACTTGTCCTATGGCTCAGTAATATATTTAATCAATTTCTATGTTTTTATTTTGGTAATACTAATTTCAGGGAATATTGTTGTTGTTGGGTCCTGTCAAGTCAATTCCAACCCATAGTGACCCCATGAAGCAGAACTGCCCCATAAGGTTTTCTGGGCTGTAATCTTTACAGGAACAGACTGCCAGGTCTTTCTCCCACAAACCTGCAGAGAGGGTTCAAAACACCACCTTTGGTTAGCAGCCAAGTACTCAACTGTTGTACTGTCTGTGCACCTCAGAGAATATTATATAATTAATATTAAATATTAATGTTTGTAAGTGAGGCATTGGTGGTTCATTGGTAGGATTCTTGTCTTCCATGTGGGAGAGCCAGCTTCTTTATGGAGGTAGATTGCCGCATATTCCTTCCATGGAGCAGCTGGTGGATTTGAACCACCAACCTTCTGGTTAGCAATCAAATTCCTTAGGCACTGCACCACCAGAGCTCTTTTATTAACCATAGTTTTACATAAATAATACAGGTCTTCTAGTTTGTTTGCCAACCACTTTCTCTGTGCTCTCCCCTCCATATTTGTAAATGTGCTGTGCTAATTTTTTTTTTACAACAACCTGTTGA
>NW_006921666.1:8495810-8515600 GCF_000298275.1 Orycteropus afer afer | reverse complement strand
AAAAAAAAAAAAAAAAAGTAACTTAGTAGCTGCCTAAGCCTGGTGAGTGGAGAGGATGGAGGGGCTGTGGGAAGTGGCCACTAATGAGCACGAGATTTTCTTTGGAGGTGACAGAAATGTTCTAAAATTGATTGTGGTTATGGTTGTAACTCTGAATATACAAAAACAATTTAATTATACTCTTTAAATGGGTGCAATATGGTATGAATTATATTTCAATAATGCTGTTATTAAAAATGATGTGCATTTCAGAGTTTCTGATATGTGTTAAATTGAGAATTTAATTGCCTATTTGCCTTACTGTTCTAGCTAATGCACATAGCAAGTTGCTGTGTCAAAGATGAGATCCATCCATTACACTGAATATGGTACTGGAGTGCTCCAGGACAGGTGCTCTAGTGCAGGTTCTTCTGAGTTCAGCCTGCATAGTCTACTGTGTCCCACTATTCTGTTTTGTTCTTGTCCAAAACTAGGGCACAGAAAACATATGTCAATACCATTGGCCCTCTGTATTTCCAGTTTCTGTGTTCACTGATTCAGTTAAGTGTGGGGAAAATATACAGGGGGAAACGCTATTAAGTGGTTAAAGCAATCCCTTAAAGGCTAAGAGGAAAC
The DNA here is from genome assembly GCF_000298275.1 of Orycteropus afer afer. Lineage (NCBI taxonomy): Eukaryota > Metazoa > Chordata > Mammalia > Tubulidentata > Orycteropodidae > Orycteropus > Orycteropus afer. The sequence goes on along the minus strand of NW_006921666.1, from coordinate 8,514,985 downwards.
ATAAAGTGCTATGTACCCAGTATTGTTACATTAGATGTTATAAGTAATCTAGAGATGATTTAAAGTATACAGGAGGGAAGATGTGCGTGCATTTCTTATATGTAAATACCACGCCATTTCATACAGGGACTTGAACATCTGCAGATTTTGGTATCCACGGAGGTCCTGGAAGCAGTCCCTTGTGGATACCGAGGGATAACTCTACTCAGTTATTATACAGATACCTAGTTTTTCCATAATACTCTTAAATCATTTTTTTTTTAATTATTGAAATTAAAACATTAAGATGAAAAGATGTCATAAATAACTGTGGACCCTTGGGAATTGATGATCAATCTACAGGTAGCTCTTAAAACTGTAAGAGAAATGGCAGTTCCCTTCCTCTATCCAAAAAAAACCTCATTGCTGTTGAGTCGATCCTGACTCAGCGATCCCTCCTTAGGTTTCTGAGGCGGTATCTCTACGGAAGTAGATTGCCCAGTCCTCCTTCTGAGGAGAGGCTGGTGGGTTTGAGCTGCCAGCCTTCTGGTTAGCAGTCAAATGCTTAAGACACTACGTCACCAGAGTTTCCCTCTTCCTCTTTATTAAGTTGCATGCTACTGATTTGCAAAGGGGCTAAAGATTTAATAATTCAGTTTTTCCTTTGCTCACTGCACATACTCATGTACTTTACTTTTTTCATTTTTCATTAGATAAGGATAGCAAACCTATCCCTGTAGGCAATGCTGTTACTTTATAAAAATCTAACAAGTATTGCCAGCACCACTTGCCACCAGGTCTGTTCTGACTCATGGTGGCCCTGTGTGTGTCACAGTCGAACTGTGCACCACAGGTTGTCAGTGACTGATTTTTCAGAAGGAATTGCCAGGCCTTTTTTCAGAGGCACCTCTGAGTGAGTTTGAACCTCCAACCTTTCCAGTAGCAGCTGAACGTCTTAAATCATTTGCACCACCCAAGGACTTCTACCAGATATAAAGGATGGTAAATAGTTGCCTAGTTTCTTAGAAGTTTTATAATCCTGGAATCTCAAAGTTGGAGAAACCTTAAGGGTGACCCCAACAAACATTTGGTAAATATCATGGCTTGCTGAGATAAGCTGGAATTGATAAAGAGGGATTTTTAAAACCTTGGACATTCAATATCAAACCTAAAGAGATATAACTGTGTCCATGCCAATTAGAAATTGGACTTGCTCTTTGGGTGGAGTGATTCAGAAGTCTTAGACACAAGTTTTATTTATTGGTGGCTAATGAATCAGAGGAGCTCTGGTAGCATAGTGCCTAAGGCATTTGACTGCTAATCAGAAGGCTGTCAGTTCAAACCCACCAGCCACTCCTCGGAAGGAAGGTTGGGCAGTCTACTTCCATAGTGATACCTCCTCGGAAACCCAAGGAGGGGTCGCCATGAGTCGGGTACGACTTGACAGCAGTGGGTTTGGTTTTTGATGATGAGTCAAGAGGTTCTCTGGTGGCATAGTGCCTAATTGACTGTTAACCAGAAGGTTGGTGGTTCAAATCCACAAGCTACTCCACGGAAGGAAGACTGGGTAATATACTTCCATAAAAGATTGGGAGCTCTGGTGGCATAGTGCCTGAGACATATGACTGCTAACTAGAAGGCTGGCGATTCAAACCCACCAGCTACTCTTTGGAAGGAAGGTTGGGCAATCTACTTCTGTAGTGATACCACCTTGGAAACCCAAGGAGGGGGTCGCTGAGTCAACTAGAGTGGGAGCTAAGGTTTGAAAAAAGGACTGTTTATGTAATTGAAAGGAAAAAGAAAAATATTGAAGAGTAGTACAATACAGAAAAGTATACAAATAAGTGTACAGCTTGATGCATTATCCCAAAGTGGACATGTTTCTGTAACCATGTCCGGGGTCAGCTATACCAGACCAAACGCACTGCTGTCGCATCGGATCTGACTCATAGTGACCCTTCCTTGGGTTTTCGAGGTGGTATCACTACGGAAGCAGATTGTCCAACCTTCCTTCCGAGGAGTGGCTGGTGGGTTTGAACCGCCAGCCTTCTGGTTAGCAGCCAAATGGCTTAGGTGCTACGCCACCAAGAGCTCCCGGGGTCAGCTATAGGTGAACCTTATATCAGTTTTCTTCTGAAAACATTTATATTTAGGGATCATTTATTAGGGATACCAGTAACAACACTGGATCTACAGTTTTGAAGACTTGTTGAGAGTTCTGGCTGCAGCTTAATAATTTGGCCAGGTGCTATACTGAACCTTGATTCCGCCTCTGTATAAAGAGGAATAAACCACACAGTGTTGTAGGACTTGAATAAGAAAAATATATGTGAAAGGAAAATTCGGGGATTTATGGTAGTTTATTCTATGTGAGAAACTTAAAAGAGTGCTTTTAAAATAAAAGAGCACAACATCTTGTAAATTATTATTAATTTATGATAAAATTTGGAATTCAGGCAGCTAGCAAGGGGCAGGTGGGAGCAACCAACAGGACAATAAACACTTATTCAGCTACTTTTAAATGCCCTTTATTTAAAGTAAGTCTATCTTATTCTAACTTTCCATTCTACAAGTATTAATTGAAAACTCCCATTTTGGATCCCTTTTATATTGAGTGACCTTGTATACAGTAGTGTTCCCAATTTTAACAGTTGTACAGAATAAAGTGGACTCACCTGTTAAAGTCTTGAGGAAAATTGATGGCAGTGAGTTTGGTTTTTTGGTATGGGAAAGTAAGAATTATGGGAAAAAAATAGCTGCATCAAGGTCCTAAGAGTACTCCCTTTGGGAAACAATATTCAAAATCTGACTGTCTGTACTTCTTTTAAATTATGAAAAAAAATAGAGCTATCTTTTAGGAAATTGGGGAAATAGAGTAAATAAAAATAAATCACACCACCTACCACCTGATATAGCTATCATTGCTGTGTGAATTGCCTTTCAGTTTTTTTTTCTCTGCATATGTTAACTAGTTCTAATAGGTAGCAAACGTATAATTTTTTATTTTTATAATTTAACATGTCATAAGCGTTTTTCTTTGTTGCATTGTTTTTATAACCATATTAAGTGACAGTGCCTTAATTTAGTCAACCACTTCCTGATTATTGGTTGTATATGCAGATTTCTCTGTTGCTTCCAGTAGTTTATTATCTCAGATGATAAGATGAACATCTTCGGGCAGGTAGCTTTTTCCATATTCAAGACCTTTTCTTAGAATGGATTATTAGAAGTAGAAATTCCGAATCATAACATTTTTATGGGTTTCGATATCTATTGGCCTTGTTCTATTTTAAAGTAAATGTTTTGGGCTGAGTTCTTCATTTGCTTGCTTGTTTTGATATTTGAATATACCTATAAAGAAGTGTCTTTCTTTGTTTTTTAGCTATGTTTTCCACTCCTCTTAATTCTCTTCCCCCCATTTTAGGTTAAATCGATATACCACCTAGCACAGCATCTTACTGGAAGTGTATAACATTTCCTAAAGAAATATGAGCGTAACAGGAAGGTGTCATTGACTCTGAATTAAATTGGAACCTGTCCCTGGAACAGCTACAGTATTTGGAAGCTGAATCAATGTTATCAGATGAGTTAGAATCCAAACCAGAGGTGAGCTCAGTCCCTGGTTTCTGTTTATTTTGGTGGGCTTAAAGTCTGCCCTTAGTTCTGGGGTCAGCAAACTTTTTCTGTAATGAGGTGGATAGTAAATATTTTGGGCGTTGTGGGCATACAGTTTTGGTTATAGCTACTCAACTCTGCTGTTGTAGTGTGAAAGCAGCCTTGGACACTACTACTTAAATGAATGAGAGTGACTGCATTCCAGTAAAAAGTTTATTTACAACACAGATGGTGAACTAGATTCAGTTCATGGCCCATAGTTTGTCATCAACTCTTGCCTTAGTTTATTATTTTTCATTACTAAGAACTTTCCCAAAGATATAAAAATTTCATTTTTATCTTTTAAGACTTTATATTTGTTATTTAGTAAGTGTAAAATTACTATATATCCAGGTAATTATAAGATAACAAAATTTTAATTCATATATATGACGTGTGTGTATTAATTTTTCTCACTTTAATGTTAGTGCATCTCTGATACATAGTATAAAGGTCACTGACTTTAAAATAATATTGCTTAAGTTGGAAGATTGGAATTGCTCCTAACTAGTCATGTGACTAGGAGCTCTGGTAGCATAGTGCCTAAGGCACTTGACTGCTAACCAGAAGGCTGGCGGTTCAAACCCACCAGCCACTCTTCGGACGGAAGGTTGGGCAATCTACTTTAGTAGTGATACCGCCTTGAAAACGCAAGGAGGGGTCACTATGAGTCAGGTCCGACTCGAAGGCACACAGCAACAACATCATGTGACTGTAGACAAATCACATAATGTCTTCAACTTGTTTTATCATCTTAAAGTACATGTTTAGTCTCACTGGGTTGCAATGAGGATTATATGAGCCATTATTATTTCTGTGTTTGGTGAAAGGTGACAGTTTAATGTAATTATATAATTCAACCTTTCTCTAGAACAGAGGACTTGATAAATAACTTTAAATATTATATTATAGTTACTTTAGTTTTTCTCTGAATAAGGCCTAGATTAGTGAACAATTGAGACTTAATTACCTTCTTTTTATGCAGATAATGCACGTTATGTTTTTACTTAATTTCATCATTTCATATGTTTTATGTGTGGGAACATTATTTATGTGGGTGTGTTATTTGTGCAAAATATAGCATATTACCACCTTTTGGTAAATTCAAAGATTGAGACCTGTACTCAGTAACCTGTATTTCTCAGTGTTTCCTTTTCCCCCTCTCTAGCTCCTGGTACAGTTTGTTCAGAATACCTCTATCCCATTGGGACAGGGGCTAGTGGAATCAGAAGCTAAAGACATTACTTGCTTGTCCCTCCTTCCAGTGACTGAGGCCTCAGAATGCAGCCGGCTAATGTTACCAGGTAAAAATTGAGATTATAGAGAGAGAGGATAAAGGAGTCCTAAGCGCTTACTTAGCCTGCTCTCTGGTACCAGTGGAGTGGGAGAACTGACTGGTGGAAATGATAAAAATGATGACTCATGGAGGAAAAAGTAACCATAGAGCTCATAAGTGCATCAGTATTTTAAGTCACCGGAATGAGTATGATCACCTCTAGAGTGAAAGACAGAGAAAAGAAAGGAAATCTAAGAGCAGAATGCTATGGAATTCCCTACTGAAAGTATAGGGTAAGGCACGAGAGCCTATGAAAGAAGGGAGAATGAAAGCTAGAATATTAGGAGGACAATCAGCAGAATGGAAGCACGGAACCCTAGGGAAAAATTGTGTCAGAAGCTCCTAAGAAACTCAGTGAGATGGAACTAAAAGGCCATTGCTGACCTTGACAGAATCTGTTTGCTTGAGTGAAGAGGGTAGAAAGCCAGGCTGAGGGATTAGTACAAAACACTCCACTCAGTGTAAGTATAGCTGAAGAGGTAACTGCACTTACTAAAGGCTTTCCTGTGACAGGAAGGACAAAGAGAAGGATGTAAAGTAAAGAGAAGAATTTTTTTTTTAAGATGAGAGATATTTCAGGGTTATTTTATGCTAAGAAGAAAGTGCCAGTTAGAGAAGCTGCAGACAGAAAGAGAGAGTGAGTAATTGATGAGGAGGTTCTAGGAAAGGTAAGAAGTGGAATGCTGAGCATAGGTAGTGAGACTAGCTTTGACTGGGAAGATCCTACTGTTAGAGTCACCATAATGAGAAACCACCCCTCAAGGTTTTGTGGGAAGGTAAAGCCTTAAGGGATTTAATAAATAACGGAGAAATTTTCCTGTTTTTAAAAAGATTTCTTAAAAAGGAGCTGTAAGTTTTTAATTAACATTCTAATGAGTCATTCATCTTTTGTTCCTTTTTAACTGAAACCCCTGGTAATAGTTCTGGCCTTAGTGAAAACGGAAGAGCCATTAGCGGGGGTTGACTGTCCATCCACTGAGACCTATTGCACCTTGACTACTAGTAAGAACAACATTATTATTTTTTAAAAAATATATATATACTATTTCTGGATGCTGTAAATTCTTTGTTTTTTTATCTTTGTTTTTAATGTTTGGAATATTGAATTAGGGGAGGATCATATTAACTTGTTGATGACAACTTACTTGTTGTTATAAATTCCTCTGGCTAAACCATTGGCCATTGAATTGATTCCAACTCATAGTGACCATGTAGAACTACTGCATAGGGTTTCAAAAGATATAAATCTTTATGGAACCAGACTGCCACATCGTTCTCCTGCAGAATGGCTGGTGGGTTTGAATTGTGAGCTTTTAGTTAGCAGCTGAGCTATTTAACCACTGTGCCACCAGGGCTTCTTTTGTACTGGTTACCATCCTCCAATGGTATTCTTTTCTTTGATTTTTGAAATGACTTAAAAACCCTTTTCAGTTTTTAAAGATTCAAGAAGCATGGATATGTTCAAGTGTTAATAAATTTTGATAAATTTTTAGCTTTGACATGGCAATACTGTTCCTAGGCTTCCACTTTTATTCCTATAATCTTATTCATTGTCTCATTAAAAGAAGAAAAAGGTTATCTGTGTTTTATAAAGATAAATGAAACCCTGAAAACATTGGCTGCTTGAGTACTGCAGTACGGTTTCTCATTATATTGCAACCAAAACCTTTGGAAATTCATTTTCTCTCTTAGATCAAGGTCTTGAGAGCAAGTCTTCTGAATAATTTCTTTATATCCACTGTAAACTCACAGCTATAAACGTACCCCACACCAAACTCGCTGCCGTTGAGTCTGATCCGACTCATAGCGACCCCTTCTTGGGTTTCCAAGGCAGTATCACTATGGAAGTAGATTGCCCAACCTTCTTTCCGAGAAGTGGCTGATGGGTTTGAACCGCCAGCCTGTTGGTTAGCAGTCAAATGCCTTAGGCACTACACCACCAGAGCTCTTATAAATGCACTAGTAATTCTATAAGATTTTGATTGTTTCCCAGGCTATGATTTTTTTCTATAATGACTTATCAGAACTGTCACATGGATCTTAAAAAAATAAGGGGAGGGATCTACCCCCAAGGGAAATAATTTAAAATTTAGGTCTTTTATAAACTAATATTGACTGCGTAGACAATATTTTTCAAAGGAAGAGCACTTGATTGCTGACCTCAGAAAGGACTGTTCTGTAATATAATGTAATGTGAAGTACAATGCTGAGGATGTGGGTGGTTGATTATTAGTTACTGCCAGGTGTCAGAGAAGTCTGTTCCTCACATTTTGGTTGACTCGCTTTGGAACATAAAGGCATCTCCCTGTTCTTGTCTGAGGCACTTTTTGTATTTATAAAATGAAAATACTGTCTGCTACTTTAAGGGTATTGATATTAGAAATGTTATAAGGGTGTTTGGGCTATATATCAAAGTGGTAGGCTTCTTAGAGATATGTGCTACATGAAACTGGCATTTTCCCTTTTCTAGATGATACTCCAAATCATACTAGCTCTTCCAAGGAGGTCCCTTCCTCGGCTGTGTTGAGAAGCCTTCAGGTGAATGTGGGCCCTGACGGAGAGGAGACGAGGGCTCAGACTGTACAGAAGTCCCCAGAGTTTTTGTCTACTGCAGAATCTCCTAGCTTGTTGCAAGATCTACAGCCAAATGATAGCACTTCCTTTATTCTTCTTAACCTAACAAGAACAGGTATTCTTTTTCCTTTCCTGAACTCTGCTCATGCTTAAGAAAAAATGGGGTGCAGGGTGTATGTGTGTCATTTTTAACTCAGTCATACAGTGGAAAGAAGCTTTACTACTTTATTATCTTGGGGAATTTATGGAGTCTGGTGAGCAGTTGAATGTGTGGAGGGAGAGAGAAGACTCTAGGAGGACTCAAAAGTTTCTTGTTTGGGAAACCAGATTAGTGGCACTATTCACTGAGATAGCACAGGAAGAATAGGGCTTGAGGGAGGATGGTTAGTTCCCTTTTGTGCCTGTTGATGTTGAAATTTTTGAGGGACATTCAGGAGACTATCCTGTAGAGATTTAGAAACAGGAATATCCAGAATTCTGGAGGAGAAGTCTGGTGTGAAGTAAGTAGCTTTGCTGCTTATCAACAGTTAAGAAGTATATAAAGCAATGGGCATGGATTCATTCACTAAGGAGAAGTCTGGAGCATCACCAGAAAAAGCAAGGCTGGGATTCTGGGGAAAAAACATTTAAGAGGGGAACAGAAGAATGAGGAGAAGCAGCTGGAGAAGGAGAAAGAGAGATGAGAGAATAGTGTGAGAGAACCCAGTGGCAGAAAAAGTTTTAAGGAAGAAAAGTACTGAATCATGCCAAATACTGTAGGATGGCCTTGTGAGACAAGGACTGGGAAGTGTGACCTTAGTAAGAACAGTTGTTACTGGGATAAGGTAAAGGCCAAGATTAAAGAGTTGGGGAATGAATGGGAGGTAAGAATGTAGAATACAAGTTAGAAGGTACACTTGTTCAAGACTCTTAACTTTGACAGATACAGGTGAAAAGGTGACAGCTATACTATGTTGAGTTTTCTGTCCTTTTTAAAAATAAAGATGGGAGAGACTCGAGCTAGAACAAATTTAAAGGCTGCAAGAGAAGGCTGGCCAGTAGAGAGGAATAGGTTGCAGATGGGAAAGAGGAGATGGCTGAAGGGGAAGAACACAGGAGAGAATAACTGAAGGAAGAGATTGGGGAACCAAAGGTGGAGGTTAGCCTGGTGGCCAGGAAGAAAAGCTTTGCCTCTGAAACAGGAGGAGGCAAGGTAAAGACAAGCCTGTATACTTAAGGAATGAGCTCTGGTGGTGCAGTGCATAGGGCATTTGGCTGCTAACCAGAAGGTCAGTGGTTCAGACTCAACAGTTGCTCTGTGGGAGGCAGATGAGGAATCTACTTCCGTAAGATGTATAGTCTTGGAAACAGGGTGGGTTGCTATGAGCCAGAATTGACTCGATGACAGTAGGTGGTGGTGGTTTGGTTGGGGTAGAAAGATGATGACTTTATGTGAGTAGAAACTTGAGGTGAAATGGAGATCTGGAATAGCTGGTTCCAAACATGGTATGTTTCTGAGCCAGGGCAGATAAAAGGATTGCTTGGTGGCTAACTTTCATAAATCCTTGTTTCTTCCAGGTCTGAGCTCTTCAGCTGAACACTTAGTATTTGTACAAGATGAGGCAGAGGATTCAGGGAATGATTTCCTCTCCAGTGAGGGCACAGACAGTAGCATTCCATGGTTCCTCCGGGTTCAGGAGTTGGCCCATGACAGTTTGATTGCTGCTACTCGTGCACAACTGGCAAAGAATGCAAAAACCAGCAGCAATGGTGAGAACCTTGCGGGATTTTCCTTTCCAGTTGTCTTCTCTAGTGCTGCTATAACAGAAAGACCTCAAGTGGATGGCTTTAACAACAGAAATTTATTCTCTCACAGTTTTGTAGGCTAGAAGTATAAATTCAGGGTGCAAGCTCCAGGAGAAGGCTTTCTCTCTCTATTGCCTTTGGGAGAAAGTCCTTGTCTTTTTTCAATATCTATGGGCCCAGTGTTCTTTGGAGAGCTCCTTGTGTCAAAACAGTCTTTTCCGGAGTCTCAGAGGTTCTCAGCACAGGGACCATGGGTCCAAAGGATATGCTTTGCTCCCAGCTTTTCTTCTTGATGATAGTAGGTCCCTCCTTCTCTGCTCACTTCTTTCCTTTTATCTCTTATAAAATAAAAGCTGATGTAAGCCACACCCCAGGGAAACTCTACTTACATGGATCAGGGTTATGAACCTGAGTAAGGGTAGTGACTTAAGATAGGGTGCTATATCCCATCTGATCCTGCCTCATTACCAACAGATGGAGTTGAGGGTTTGTAACACATCACAAAATGGAGGATAATTACATTACAAAATTACAAAACAGAGGCCAGTTACACAATATTGGCAATCATGGCCTAGCCAAATTGACACATATTTTTTGGATACACAATTCAATCTGTAACACCAATTCTGTGCAGAGAGATTTGGACAGTGTTACAATGGCTGTATTTTGAGTTCTATATGAGTCGGGGCCGACTCGACGGCACATAATAACAACAACAACAATAAAACAAAATTATTTGTGAGAATAGAAAGCTAGGGATATATATTGCTTTTAGTCTCATTTTATATAGAATAACTTGGCTATACCAGAGTTGAGTGCAGAATCAACTAAACTAACATTCTCGATTCTTAATTTTAAATAATGTGCAGAGCTCCTTCTGAAGGAAAAACAAATTCTCACAGATCCCTAGTGTTACCTTGAATTGCTTTTATTGTAATATTACTTAAATATGTAAAAACATGGAATTATGTACGAAATTCTTACATTAGAGCTCTTTTACCATTATCAAATCAAAACAATTTTATCAGTTAATAGAAATAAATACTAATGTGGCTGATGGTGATGTTTTGCTGAAATTAAATTGCTGCTCATAGCAGTTAACTATGATAACTGTACTGTTCCTTCTGAGTTTGGCATGTCTGTACTACCTACTGTGTACTACTTTTCTCTGTTCCAGTAATTCTCAAAGTGTGGTCCCTGGATCATCAGCATCACCTGGGAACTTGTTAGAAGTTCAAATTCTCAGACCCAGCCCAAACTTACTGAATTGGAAACTCTGGAGGTGGGGCCTAGTGGGCTCTTACAGCAAGCCCTCTTTGTGGTTCTGATGCATGCTAAAGCTTGAGAACCACTGCTCTATTCAAATCACTCCTAAACCACAGCAAAACCTTTGCTTAATGTAGCATACTGTAGTGCTTTCTGTTTTAGGTCTGCCTCCATATTTTCTCATTAATCTGTGACAATTAAGGTAGTACGATATGGTTCAATGCTGTCATTTTTCCCAAATCAAGCTTAAGCACTGAAATCTCATGGCATTACACAGCTGCTTGGAGGTTATGCAGATGATCTCAAATATACTAATAGTTATTTATTATTCTTCTTACTATTACTAATATTTCAAATGGAAGCAAAAAGTTGAAAAATTTCTCATAGAGAACTCAGGATCCCGGTGAATGTTTCAGAATGACCCAGTTTAAGGAACATGAACCTAAATCTTTCCTCTCAAGCTTTGTAGTAATTTTGAAAATAGTTACCTCTGTGATTACCATAGTGCTGCTTAGAATGGTTCATTTTACCATTTTCGGGGGGGACTCTAAAGATTCTTCTTGAGACGCTTTTGCTAATATCTGACTTCTGGAACCTTTGGCACCTCTATGTCACACTGGAGAAGGAGTGGCATATTTGCCAGTGAGAAACAATGTAGGGAGGGAGCTTGGGATTTGGCTGGGGGTCTGGAATCCCGGCCTGGTGCCATCGTTTGCCATTTTTCTGCCTTAGGCAGTTTCACCTCTCTTGATTTCAGTCTTATGTTTAGAGCATAGAGATGAGGTAGCTTACCTGATGGAGTTTGTTATTATGGAGATTAAATAAATTCTACCTGGGAAGTTGGGAAATGCTTTATAATCAGCAAAGCGTTGTGTAGGTTTTTACTCTCACAATATCTTACCTTTCTACCTTACAACATTGTATGCTTGAGTATTTACATGAGCCCAAATAAAAGGTAATCTTCCATTTTCCCAATGAAATGATTCCTTAAAACACCTTTTTGCTCACTTAAATATATAAACCTTTAGGCATGTAAATAAAATGAATTACCATAAGTTGTTATTTGAAAATTATAGTATTTATACATACACATTTTAAATAATACTATATGAAATAGAAAAGGTTATTATGGACAACTCCTACTTGCCATTTAATGTTATGTAAATTTGCCCTGACTTTGAAACGATTGAACTAACCCCTACTCGCAGTAAATCTTCATCACACTCAACATCACTTGCTGCACATGCAGCTTTTAAATCAAAGAAAAGGCTTTGAACCTTTTCTTGCACTAAAATAAGGCTAGAAATGTGTGCACCTGTTCTGACTCACCTATAAATTCCTTTCAAAGACTTAAAGACAAAGTTAGGAACAGGTTTTGTTCATAATTCAAGGACTGCCTGTAATTTAGTATTGCTTTTTTCCTACGAATGTGTAATGAAATTATTTTATTCCATACTTTTCCTACATTTTTGACAAATATTGAAGCCACTTTGTGAGTCTTCCAGCACAGTTTTTCAGAGCACAATCTATTAACTTTCATCTAAGTTGCTTGAAACACAGAAATATTTTAATTTAATGTGTATATCAGAGGTCAGCAAAGGCCTTTGGGCCAAATATCTACCTTTTTGTACATACTGTTTTATTGGAGCAAAGGCACACCCATTAGTTACAAGTGATCTATGACTATTACAATAGATAAGTTGAAGAGTTGTAACAGAGATCATGTATCCTTCAAAGCCAAAAATATCACCTGACCTTTACAGAAAAAATTTGCTGACCTCTGCTATAAATTTTATCCCATGCACAAAGTATCTATTCATATAACAGGAGGATCTTCAAAGTGTTTTCAATGTGGTTACAACACTTGTAATTATGAGGTTTTGAATTTCTCACTCTCTTTTTTTAAAAATCCACTTCTGTCAGATAACCTATGAATATCCAAAATTCCCTTAGCTTGAGGTCATATTAAGCTAATATAGCTTCCCCAAATTGTGCTTTGTTTTTAAAGAAACAAAATATTTGAGGGAACATTCTTTGAGTGATTTTATAAGGACTCAAATACAAGGCAGCTCATTCTTTTCAGAGATATTTTTTGAGGGAAAAATCTACCTTCTATTTGAGCATTATGTTGGTAATCTTCAGTGTTGAGGAGGAGGGAGCCCACTGATTTTTTAGCCTTGCCTTACTCCATGTTTTAATTTTCCTTGTTTTATGATTACATCAATGTTTTTATTCTATCTACAAAGTTAAATGCACAAAGGCCCAACTGTCACCAGTTTTAAATACTTTTCATTAGAAATTAATTAGCTAGAATTCTGGGGTTGGTGAGAAATACTTTTTATAATATATGTAGTTTTTTGTCATTGAAATTTTACCCATATACAGGTTATTACATTTTCAATTAAACAAATTAATAATAACTTTAAAAAGCCTATGTAGGAAAATATTTTAAAATAACATAATTAGTGTTAACCAATAGAAAGCATCGTAGGTTCTATTCTGCGCTTGGAGAAATTAAATTTAAGACTAATGTCACCTGCCGAGAACTTTCAGTCATCTTTAGTAGAACCTCATCCTGTTTGTTGATATACCTGCTTTCCCACCAATCTTTGCAGTACAAAATAGGCTCAGTTCTGCATTCTGAATTTCTGATATAAAACCATTTAGACATTTCTTGCATGTGCCAAAGAGCCTAGTCTTATGAAACAAAGCATGCTGGGTTTTGGTAGTTTGCTGGAATAGGGGAGTGGGACTGCAGAACACTCTGATTTCTGTGGTGAAATGGATACAAAGAGAGGTGGGCATAGATAGCTGATTAATGATCACCAGGAATGAAATACACGAGCTTTATTGTTTGAACCAAAGCATCTGAGCTGCATCCTTCCCTGGATTACAGATACATGATTCTTTTACAGGGGAAATTGTCCACCTTGGTTCTGGTGATGGGCAACCCAAAGACTCTGGGCCCCTTCCTCCAGTGGAGAAGAAGTTCAAATGTACAGTGGAAGGTTGTGACCGGACATTTGCATGGGCAGCTCACTTCAAGTACCACCTCAAAACTCATCGGTGAGCAAATCTGAGACCCTGTACGCGGAGTTGGAGAGCTCTGGTGCTCCCGAGGGACTCCTTCCCCAAACTCATAGAGGAGAGCAAGGCTCCAGGTCAATGCTGGTCTTTTGATCTTTCATGGAAAGATTTGCATTGTCTCATTCTCGACAAATATTTAATAAGATATTTGGCACGTAAGTGCCTTAGAGCAGAAGTTCTTAAATCTCATTATAAAACATAGTCTCTAGGAAAACTAAAATAATAATACATATATATGCTTGGGCCCTACCCTAAACCTCTGAAATTAGTATTTTGAGGTGTAGACGTAGGCATCTGTAGTTTTAACAGACTCTTGAGGTGATTCTGATAATGTATGTCCAGGCTTGGGATTTACTATCTGCCTTAAGAATTAAAAGGAGCTTTTGATTCTTATCCTCTCTGTGAAGAATATTTTCAAGTATTGTTGCTGTGTAATTATTTTTGCAGAAATGACCGTTCCTTCATCTGCCCTGCAGAAGGTTGTGGGAAAAGCTTCTATGTGTTACAGAGGCTAAAAGTGCACATGAGGACCCACAATGGGGAGAAGCCCTTTATGTGCCCTGAGTCCAGCTGTGGTAAGCAGTTCACTACAGCTGGAAACCTAAAGAACCACCTACGCATCCACACAGGTATGTGCAACCTCAGCATGCCCTGGGGAATCTCCTGCATGAGTCAGCACTTGGTTGCCTTACTTAAGAAAAGCTCTAATGTGGGCATAGTAATGAAGGTCTGCGTTTCCCCCATCTTACTCTATTTAATGCCCAGAACAGGTTCTGTATGGTTTGTGTGTCTCAAAAAATGTTACTGTCCAAAATTACATCTGTGTAAAGCTCAGAGATCTCTGACAACAGCTGATTTTGTCTATATCTCATCACATCATTGTTATCTGAGAAGCTCTTGTATCTCTTACTGTACTGTAGACTCCTGGAGACAGACACCTAAGTGTAATATTAGGAGATCATTGAAAGGTGACACTTGCTAGACAGCCCAGCTGAAATTATATAGTATGAATCCAAGAAGTCGGAGTAAGTCCATACAAGACTGTGGGGGGGAAAAAAAAGCAACAGTCAATTCAACAGCAGGCTGAGTCTTTCTCTTATTTCCTGTCTCTAGGAGAGAAACCATTCCTTTGTGAAGCCCAAGGGTGTGGCCGTTCCTTTGCTGAGTACTCTAGCCTCCGAAAACATCTGGTGGTTCACTCAGGTACTAGAACTTGTAGATTTCAGGAAAGGAAAAAAGTGGAAGGGGTGGGGAGGGGTAATAAAGAAATCTAAAAAGAAAGAAAATATTCATCATAAAGATAAATAAAGCTTCCTCATCATCATGCCAGAATCAGAAATTAAAGGCTTTAATTACATCCAAAGGGTCTTATAATCATGGGGGAGGGAATCTACTTGTCATTGTTTTCCACTGAGCCATTGCACTTCTCTCTCATCCAGACTTTTCACTGAGCCATTGCACTTCTCTCTCATCCAGACTTTTTTCTGAGAGGGTCAGAAAATTTGTTTGGCATTATGTTGAGTGCAGTGGTTAAAGGTTGACAGTTTGAACCCGCTAGCCGCTTTGTGGGAGAAAGATGTGTCAGTCTGCTTCCATAAAGATTTACAGCCTTGGAAACTCTGTGGGACAGTTCTACTCTGTCCTGTGTGGTCGCTATGAGTCAGAATCCACTTGACTGCAGTGGGGTTTTTGGTTTATGCTGTGTGCTTTCGTAAGTTTATCTATCAGGTATGGGCCATGTTCTTTAGGAATTGATATTTCCATTTCTCTGAAGAAAATTTCAAATCAGAAGAAAGTAGGATTGATGTCTGTAGCAGCAACAGTGGTATTACTGCTTCCTGAGGAAAACATAGTGAGCCTCTGTCAGTCAGCATTTCCCATTTTAACAGAATTACACCTTTGGCATGTGCAAACCGTTCCCAGAAGCATAAAAGAGGAGAGAGGAGTAAGATTTAGTGACCCATTTTGTTTTGGTGCCTTAAATGAATTCCCTGTAGTTCTGTTAGTTTGCTCATTTTACGCAGTTGACCTGATCATTCCTGCTAACGATGTCTTTCAAAATATCTGAAAATACTCTGTAGCAACTAGACCTTATAAGCTAGTAGAAAAAGTAAAGTGATGTCCTTCTTTCCCTTCTTCCCTGCTATTCCCATGGAAATATGCATGTTATTAGAGGGAATGTTTACTATGGGACATGGTGAATTACAATGAAAACAAAGCTGGAAAGTAGTTGAAAAAGACCTAGAATGCTAGAAGGAGTCCTGGGTGGCCCCCATTTTTGGGCTGATGGTTCAAACCCCAGTGCTTGCTTCAGCGGCACATGCACTTAAAGAAGGAGCCTCCGAAGAAAGGCCTAGCCATCTGCTTCTGTAAGTCACAGCCAGGAGAACCCTGTGGAGCACAGTTGTGCTGTGACATATGGGGTCAGATGCTTTAACCACCACACCAGCAGTGCTCCTTATCACTAGTGTATAGAGTTGACTTGGCATCTGGCTTGGTGGTTTTTAGTTTAAAATGCCACAGTGGACGGTTTTAAAGCCCACTGTTGAGAACTCTGTTGGTAATGATGCAAAAACTAAATTGAAGCAGACAGAAGACATTTTCTTTTTAGTCTGGTCAAGAACTCTACTCTAGGGTGGTTGCAGGGAGCATGGAAAGAGACCCCGTGGAGGAATCTGTTTGACTTCATAACTGATTATATAAAGTCATGAGGAAATGGAGGCATAAATGAAGATTGTTGATCTGAGAAGTGTGGTAATGAAGATAAGGAAGAAAAGTTGGCTGCCTCAGTTGTCAGGCTGGTTCACACACTTATGACGAGAGGTTAGAAAAGTGTTAAAAGAGGTGATGATGAGTGTTACCAGGAGCCTGTAGACTATATCATAAACTTCTTGAGAGTGGGAAAATTCCTGACACATGGTAGGTTTTCAGAATTTGTTGATTGACTGGATAAACCACTAAGAGTTAATCAAAGGACTAGGAAGTAGCAGTGAGTGAGCACCTAGCTGAGAGTACGTGGAAAGGTTTTATAATTTTTAATGTGTAAATTTTGCACTTCTTTTGTTAAATTTATTCCTGTTTTACTATTTTGGATGCTATTGCAAATGGAATTGTTTTCCTAATTGCATTTTTACTTTGTTCATTGCTAGTATCTCAAACTCACTATTATCAAGTCAGTTCCGATGCGTAGCAACCCCACTGGGTTTCCGAGACTAAGTTTTTACAGAAATATACTGCCCTGTCTTCCTCCTGTGGAGCAGCTGGTGGGTTTGAGTTGCTGACTGTTTGGTTAGCAGCCAGATGCCTTAACCACTATGCCAACAGTTCTCCTTATTGCTAGTGTATAGAAATATAATTGAAGTTTGCATATTCATCTTGTTACCTTGGTAAATACATTTATAAGTTTTATGGGTTTTTTTGGGGGGAGCGGATTTGGGTGAAAGTTTACAAAGCAAATTCATTTCCCATATGGCACTTCATAACGTTTCATGACATTGACTACGATTCCCCACAATGTAACTGTTCTCTTCCCACTTCCTTCCTGAGGTTACCACTTCACTGTGTCCTTCTTTCCTATGAATTCCTGCCCCCTGAGCTATCTCCTTATGCAAATACCACCCTTCTGGTCTCCTGTAATTAATCATTCTAAGGAATGTACCTATCTGTTAGGAATGTTCACCCTATATACCTGGCTGTTGTTTGGCTGGAAGCACGGGTGGTGGTGGTTATTGTTGTTGTTAGGTGCTGTCGAGTCATCTCCAACCCATAGCAACCCTGTGTACAATAGAACAAAACACTGCTTGGTCCTGTGCCAGCCTCACAATCCTCGCCATACCCAAGCCCATTGTTGTAGCCACTGTGTCAATCCATCTTGTTGAGGGCCTTCCCCTTTTTCCTTGACCCTCCATTTTACCAACCATAATACCCTTCTCCAGGGAATGGTTCCTTCTGACAGCATGACCAAAGTAGGTGAGACAAAGTCTGGCCATTCTTGCTTCCAAGGAGCATTCTGGCTATACCTCTGCCAGGACAGATTTGTTAGTTCTATTAGCAGTCCATGGTACTTTCAATATTCTTCACCAACACTACAACTCAAAAGCATCAACTCTTCTTCAGTTTTTCTTATTCATTGTCCAGCTTTCACATGCATATGAGGCAATTGAAAATACCATGGCTTGGGTTAGGTGCACTTTAGTCCTCAAATAAACATCTTTGCTCTTCAGCCCTTGAAAGAGATCTTTTGCAGCAGATTTGCCCAATGCAATACGTCATCAGTTGTCTTGACTGCTGCTTGCATTGGTGTTGATTGAGAAACCAAGTAATGTGAAGTCTTTGACAACTTCACTCTTTTCTCCATTTATCATGATGCTGCTTATTGGGCCAGTTGTGAGGATTTTTGTTTTCTTTCTATTGAAGTGTAATCCATACTGCAGACTGTAGTCTTCAGTCTTCATCAGTAAGTGTTTCTTTTCAAGGCATCTTCACTTTTAGTGAGCAGTTATGTCATCTACATAACATAGGTTGTTAATGAGTCTTCCTTCAATCTTGATATGGTTCAGCTTCTCAGATTATTTGCTCAGCATACAGATTGAATAAGTATGGTGAAAGGATCCAACCCTGAGGCACTCCCTTCCTGAGTTTAAACCATGCTGTATCCCCTTATTCTGTTTGAATGACAGCCTCCTGGTCTATGTACAGGTTCCTTATGAGCACAATGAAGTGTTCTGGAATTCCCATTCTTCTCAGTGTTACCCATAATTTGTTAAGATCCACACAATTGAATGCTTTTGCATAGTCAGTAAAACACAAGTAAACATCTTTCTGGTATTTGTCGCTTTCAGGCAAGATCCATCTGATATCAGCAATGATATTCCTCATTCCATATCCTCTTCTGGATCCAGCTTGCATTTCTCTGGAAGTTCTCTGTCAGTTTATTGCTGCAACCATTATCTTCAGTAAGATTTTATTTGAATGTGATATTAATGATATTGTTCAATAATTACCACATTCTGTGGGATCACCTTTCTTTGGGATGGGTATAAATATGGATCTCTTTCAGTCAGTTGGTGAGGTATCTGTCTTCCAAATCTCTTGGCATAGCCGAGTGACTGCCTCCAGTATGGCATCTGTTTGTTGAAACATCTCAGTGGGAATGCCTTCAATTCCTGGAGCCTTATTTTTTGCCAGTACCTTCAGTGCAGCTTTGACGTCTTCCTTCAGTACCATTGGTTATTGGTCATGTGCCCTCTTCTGCAAGGAATGAACACTGACTAATTCTTTTTGATGCAGTGACTCTATATATTCCTTCCATCTTCTTTTGATGTTTCTTGCATTATTCAATATTTTGCCTGTAGAATCTTTCAGTATTGCAACTTGAGGCTTAAATTTTTTCTTCAGTTCTTTCAGCTTGAGAAATGCCAAGGGTTTTCTTTCCTTTTGATTTTCCAGCTCCAGGTCTTTGCACATTTCATTATAATAATTGACTTTGTCTTCT
>NW_006921666.1:8482966-8492260 GCF_000298275.1 Orycteropus afer afer | reverse complement strand
TCCGTGAGGTGTGGAGGATCCTCCCAACTCTCGGGGTTTGATGAACCTCGATCAGCAGATCAGATGACAGCTGCTGTCCCAAATCCAGGGGTGAGATGAGGATGATCCAAGACACAAAGCCGGAGCAAAAGGAGAGCGAATCTTCCCAGGAGATTCGTAGGTATACCCTCAGGGAAATTAAGGGTGGTGATTTGAATTATACCCTCCCGCAAGGCAGGACTCAAAATACATTCCACCTGTGTTGCCCCAACAGAATTAACCTAAATCCCATCACAGAGTTGATTGCCAGTCATTATAGGGAATGACTACTACCAGCTGCCCAGCCAAGTTGATACCTGACCTTAACTACCACAGCACCCCAAACAGGCATGGGTAATGGGATTTACGAAACATCACAGAATGGAGGACAATGGCTAGAAGGGCCACATCAAGCAATTCACTGCAAATTACTAATGGATTACAGCTGTTTTTCCCCATCTTGAGTCGTTCCACATCAGCTAATGGAGGTCCCGAAAGCTTTACTACATCTGTATCATTAAGGTCGGCTCTACTCTGAGGAGGCAGCTCTTCCCCAAGTTATATTTTGAATACCTTTCAACCTGAGGGGCTCATCTTTAGGCACTAGTATTGGACAGTGTTTCAGGGCTATTCATATAGTTTTCCAATAATATATCAGACAGTGTTTCACTACTATTCATAAGCCATGGGAGTGAATTCAATTCCAGACTGAAGGGTAACTAGGGGCCAGAGTCTTAGGGTTTTCATCGGACTCTATCAGACCAGTAAGCCTGAACTTTTTTATGATTTTGAGTTTTGTTCCACATTAGTCTCCCACTCTATCCAGGATCTCTTGCATTGATCCCTTTCCTAGTGGTTGACAGTGGTAGCCAGGCACCATCTAGTTCTTCTCATCTCACAGTCATATCTGCTGAGGTTCACATGGTCCACTACTCCCTTGGACTAATTGTTTCCATGCATCTTTTGGTTTTCTTCATTCTTCTTTGCTCTGGACAACAAGACAACCACTGTTGCATGTAGATGGCTGCTTGCACACTTTTAAGACCCCATTTGCTTCTTACCAAAGTAGGATGTAGAACGTTTTTGTGTAGTATATTATGCCAATTGAGCTTGATGTCCCCTGTTACATGGTCCCAAGTCTGTGGGCCCAGTGACTCATTCCCTCAGGGTGTTTGGCTGTGGCTAAAAAGTTTTCATAACTTTGCCCTGTTAGCTCTATTATATATATGGACATTCTTGTAGCACATGCAAATACGTTTGTAGGAATACTATCTACCATCCTTATATATGGTCATGAGTATATTCCATTTTGGCTAGACATAACTGATCATTTAGCCTGTCTACCTATGTATCTACCTGTAGATTAATGTTTGTTATTACTGATAATGCAGTATTGTGTGTGTAAACATGTTTCTTTGTAGTCTATACCTCTAGTGCACCTCTCTGTCTTTGTTTTCCCTAGTGTTATTATGTTGGCCACTCACTTTTGATATATTGCATTTCCCTTCACTCAAATCAATACTTGTCTCTTAATTGTTTAGCAGTTTTCCCTTCCTTCCTCTCCCATACCTGGTAGCCAACAAAGAAAGTTTCCTTCTGTATATAAACCTTTCCTTGACTTTTTACAGTAGTGGACTTACATAATACTTGTCCTTCTGTGATTGACTTATTTCACTCAGCATAATGTCCTTCATCTTCATTCACGTTATGCAGTGTTTTGTAGATTCTACATTATTGTTCAGTGTTGCATAGTATTCCATTGTGTGTCCATGTCATGGTTTGGTTATCCATTCCTTCTTTGATGGGCACTTAGGTTATATTTCCATCTCTTTGCTTTGTGAATAGTGCTGCGATGTGTGTGCATTCTTGTCCTGGCTCTCACTTCTGTAGGATATATACCCAGTAATGGGATTGCCGGATGAAATGGTGTTTCTATTTCCAGGTTTTTAAGGAATTGCCATACTGTTTTCCACAGTGGTTGTATCATTTAACAGTCCCATCAGTAGTGTATGAGAGTCCCAATCTCTCTGCATCCTCGCCAACATTTGTTATTTTCTGTCTTGTTGGGCTTTGTTGGGGTGAGATGGTATCTCGTTGTTTTGGTTTGCATCTCTCTAATGGCTAATGATCATTAACATTTCTTCATGTGTTTGTTGTCCACCTGAATATTTTCTTTAGTAAAGTGTCCATGTCTTCTGCCCATTTTTAAATTGGATTGTTTGTCTTTTTGATGTTGAAGTATTGGAATTTTCTATGAATTTTAGAGGTAAGTCCTTTCTCAGATGTATCATTGCCAAATATTTTTTTCCCAGTCTTTAGGTTCTTTTTACTCTTTTGGAGAAGTCCTTTTATTCACATAAAAATTTAGTTTTTAGAAGGTCTCATTCATCTAGTTTATCTTCTGTTGTTTGTGCATTTTTACTAATGTTTAGTAATCTATTAATGCCATATAATATGGTCCCTAAGTCTGCCTCTGTTTTTTATTTGGTGAACAGTAGTTTGTTTTTCATAGGTTCCTTGGGATTTTCTACCAGGGCATTGAACTGGCTCATTCTAGTTCAATACCCTGCTGAGAATTTGCAGTGATTTCGCCTGGGCATCTTGTTAAAATGTAGGTTCTGATTAAGTTTATCTAGGGTAGAAATGCAAATTCTCAACAGGGGGTTGAACCAAAATGAACTGGTTTGAAGCTCTATTTTTTGTGTATGAGTTCATGTCCTTTGCAAATACAGTTTCACTTCTTCCTTTCCAATCTGTATACCTTATAATTTTTTTTTCCTTGCCTCATTGTATGAACTAGACCCTCTAGTACAGTGTTGATTAGAAGTGGGGAGAGTAGGCATTTTTGTCTCACTCCCAGTCTTGTTGTTATTATGTACCATCGAGTTGAACTTGACTCTTGCGACCCCCCTTGGGTTTCTGAGGTGGTATCACAACGGAAGTAGATTGCCCCATTTTCCTTCTGAGGAGTGGCTGGTCTTAGGGAGAACCCATTCAGCCTTTTATAATGTCCTCTGTAGCTTTTTTACAGGCATCCTTTATCAGGTTGCAGAACTACTGTTCTGTTCTAAGTGTGTTCAGAGTTTTTGTCATGAACGGGGGTTGGATTTTGTCAAATGCTTTTCCTGTGTCTATTAAGATGATCATATTGTTTTTGTTTTTTATTGACATAATTTATTACAATAATTCATATATATACATGAGGATAGTATATACACACACAGACACACACACACACCATGACCCAAGCCATGGTATTTTCAGTTGCGTCATATGCATGCAAAAACTGGCTAAAGATTAAGGAAGACCAAAAAAGAATTAATACCTTTGAATTATGGTGTTGGTGAAGAATATCAGATATATCACGGACTGTCAGAAGAATGAACAAATCTGTCTTGGAAGAAGTACAGCCAGAATGTTCTTTGAAAGCAGAGACAGCAAGACTTCATCTCACATTGGACGTATTATCAGGAAAGACCAATCCTTGGAGAAGGACATCATGTTTGGTAAAGTGGAGGGTCAGCAAAAAAGAGGAAGACCTTCAGTGAGATAGACTGACACAGTGGCTTCAACAGTGGGCTCAAATAGAGCAGCGGTTATGAGGGTGGCCCAGGATTGGGCAGTGTTTCATTCTGCTGCACACAGGGTTGCTATGACTTGAAATTTACTTGATGGCACCTAACAGAAAAACATACATACACACATGTATATTGTTCTGTACTCTTTTTTAACCTCAGTATATCCTGGGACCACTCTATGTCAGTCTGTAGATATTTTCCCCATTCCTTTTTACATAGCAGTCATATGCCTTAGGCACTGTGCCACCAGAGCTCCCTAGGTAGTATTCCACCATGTTTATGTTCCATAGTTTAATTGAATCTTCTGTGATGAATATTTTTCCCCAGTCTTTGGCCATTTAAAATAATGCTATAGTGAATAACCTTGTGCATAGATTATGTCATGTTTTGCTACTGTAACTTCAGGACAGATTTCTAAAAGTGGGGTTTCTGGATCAAAGGGCAAATACGTCTGTAATTTTTCTAAATATTGTCAGATTATCTGCCACAGAGGTTGTAGTATTCCCATCAGCAATGTAAGATTGCTTTACAGTGTTTTTATCAATTATGAATTAGTTCCTAACATTTACAAATAAGTAGATTTTATTTAAAACTCCTCATTTCCAGCTTCTCTTTCAAAAAAAAAAAAAAAAATCAGACCATCTGGCAGTGGTAGGACTAAATTTACACATGATAGTAGTTGGCTGGAACTGAACAATAGCTGGTCTTTGTGAGGAAGGTACTCTCTAGGTTACTGCAGCTCCCAGCTGCCCCGTTTCCGTTACTTTTGTCACCTCCTAGTCCACTGTTGGGGAGCTCTGGTAGTGTAGTGCCTAAGGCACTTGACTGCTAACCAGAAGGTTGGCAGTTCAAACCCACCAGCCACTCCTTGGAAGGAAGATGGGGCAATCTACTTCCATAGTGATACTGCCTCGGATACCCAAGGAGGGGTCGCTATGAGTCGGGTCCGACTTGACAGCACGTAACAACAACAACAGTCCACTGTCGAGTTGAGTTTTTGACCCCTGCTTTAAATTTGGTTGTGTGGGTAGGTGGGATGGAGTCTGAGAATTTTGAACTTGAGGACCTAGAGGATACTTGAGATCATTGTGTTAGAGGAGCCACCAGTGTGAATGTGGAAGACCCTGAGAGTTGTGGGGATAAAGTGATGATATCATGGGCTCAGGGTTAGAATCCTTGAGGAAGGTACATGTCCTAGAGGTTCACAGAAGACTGACTTGGAAGAGGATGTCATAAATCTCTGTGGCTGGCGAGCCTGTAATCAAAGGGGTTGGTTTTTAAAGGCACCACTGCAGTGGACCTAGAAATAACTGGGGGCTGGTAGCAATGAGTGCTGACCTTTCCTGAGTATATTCTTCCTGCCTTCCCCCATGTTCTGCAGGTTGAGAGGCTGGGGAAGGTGGGGAGTGGAAGAAGGAACAGCCTCTAGTTTAACGTCCTCTAGGCCTTCTCCTCTAGGTTATGAGTCCATTCTCTTGCTATGAGAAATGTGCGTTTTCTTTTTGCTTCCTCTGTCTTAACCTGGTCCCTGTTTCAGGAGAGAAGCCTCATCAATGCCAAGTCTGTGGGAAGACCTTCTCTCAGAGTGGGAGCAGGAATGTGCACATGAGGAAGCATCACTTACAGACGGGAGCGGCCGGCAGTCAGGAGCAGGAGCAAACCGGTGAGAGCCGGCATGGTCCAGGCTGTGTCTGCTAGGTTCAGAAGCCAAAGAAGCGGCCTGTCTGGTTTTCAGAAAATCCTGTGATTCCACTTTAAGTACAGAGGGCTGGCCTCATTCGGTGCACAGGCTAGTGTTTCCCAAATCTAGCCGTATGGTAGAATTGCAGACTAAAAAACACATATATTCCTATTGCTCATCTCTTCCCCCTCCAGCCCCCCCACCCCAGGTGAAACAAAACATCCTGATAAGTGAGATTATTTGGGGATGAGATCTCAGAATGTATAGTTTTAAAAGCTCCCCTAGTGAGCACTGAGTTTATGTGGATGGTGGTCTGATGTGGAAAAAGGCAGCTATCATGGTGACACAACATGAGGAGTGCAGTCAGTGTCACTGGGTTACGTGTAAAGAAACTGTGGAATTGACAAATGTTTTGTTGTATTTTCACCGAAACTGGAAAAAAAAAAAAAAGGCTCCCCTAATGACTTAATGAGTTTGATGATGGCTAATATAGCTCTGGTAGCATAGTGGGTAAGGCACTTGACTGCTAACCAGAAGGCTGGAGGTTCAAACCCACCAGCCACTTCTTGGAAGGAAGATGGGGCAATCTACTTCCATAGTGATACCGCCTCAGAAACCCAAGGAGGGGTCGCTATGAGTTGGGTACGACTCGACAGCACATAACAACAACAACAACAATCTAGTACTGATCTGTGAACCCGCATTTGAGTATCACTGTGATAAAGATTTCTGTCAGGGATTGGTGTTTTGTTCCTTGTCAGTCATGACTACCTCTTTGCCCTAACTTAAACGTGTTAACTCTTTTTTCTCCTTTTTATCCTTACTCCTTTTCGATGTCTTTCCTTAATGAGCTATTTCATTCCAAATCCCTCTTCGTGAGGATGCACCATTTCCTAGCTGATTCTTCAGATGCTGACTACAAGCAGGGATATTCATCCCTAAGGCCCCACCCTTCTCCTCTAGGTTTACTCCTGTTTCCCAAAGTAAGTGAACTAGGAGGTGGCACTCAAGATACAGGCTAACGTCTAGTTGTATAGAAGAAGACCAGCTTCCTTGTGACGCGACTAGGCACAGCCCCGTGAGAGAGCTTGACTGCTGTATGTCTCACCCTGTTCTCTGTGCAGCTGAGCCACTAATGGGCAGTAGTTTGCTTGAAGAGGCTTCAGTACCCAGTAAAAACCTGGTGTCTGTGAATTCCCAGCCCAGCCTTGGTGGAGAGTCCTTGAACCTACCAAATACCAGTTCTATTCTGGGAGTTGATGATGGTAAGACTTTCAGCTCTCCTTTATTTGGGGAAACTTGGCTGCAACTAGGGGCAAAGATGATGGGGTTATCTCCAAACTGAAGATTTTAATTTCATTTCTTGTGAGTAGCTGTGGTATGATTCAGTAGTATTTGTGTTCTGTGTTTCTGGGGTGGATAATTAAAACTGAAAAGGTTTTTTTTTTTTTTTTAAGATAATGTAACAAAAAATAAAGAAGAATTTTTTAAAAAGAAAATTATCTATAATCCTAGCATCCTAGCCCAACTATTTTTATCTTTCCTGTTGCAGTTATGGACGAACTTAACTTTTAAAACATTTATACAGAACATAACCAGGTTTTACAGAGGAGATATAAAGCAGTTTCTCCATACCTTCAAAAGCCATATCTTCTGGAGAACAGAAAGGGCTCTCTAGGAAACAGTTGCTCCTCTCTGGTATAGAAATTTCACTCAAGTTACACAGGCCAGGCCCTCTTCTCTGAAAAACTTAACAGGTGAGGTCAGCATGCATTTATTCAGTGCCTACTGTGTGCCTGGCACCATGGGAAAGACAAAAGTAGAAGACAGGGACTTAACACTCAGTTGAGAAGACAAAACTTACATATGGGAGACAGCATCGAGTAAATAGAAGGTTGTATATAAGATTACATGTTATGACCTGGAAGGAGCCGTATGAGCTAGAAATTCCCTAAGTAAAGTTCTCTTTGAGGGATAAGTAGAATGTCAGTAAATTGTTTCTGGAAGGTTTTCCTGGTGTTCCCACTAGTGAACATTCAGTAAGCATGAGATCCTTCCTGTGTTTTAATCTCTCCCATGTCCTTCTCAGTCAGTTCTGGTTATGTTTCTGGAACTTGTACATGGAGCCCAGAGGGTGCTGCCACGTGAGCCTACTGCTCTGATTCATGAACGATCATAGTAGATAACAAAGCCACAAAATTTGTGTGGAGCTAGATTGCCAGCCTGAAGAAGAAACTCTCAAGGGAGGAAGGGACACTTTATACTTTGGGTAGCAATAGGAACTTTGAAGTTTAAGTTGTTGACCTGCCTGTTTTGTGCTGTTTGTATCCCTGGTGACTGCTTTAAGGGTTGACTCTGGCTCCATGATCTGCCTGCCTAGGCAGCTTTGCCCTGTTTCATACGCAAGTCTAATCCAGGCAATGGTGCTAGAGTCCTATTACTCTAACTTGGTGTGTAAACAGATTGGTCAACTCTTACATCAAGATTTCTTGCCTCTGGTTGTGTGTTTCACTGTATATATTTTCATCAAAAATAAAATATTTTTTTTAAAAAGAGTTCTTGCCTCCCCCACACTTTATATAATGCTTCCAGTTGACTGCTATGCAATTACCACACGGGAATTAATTTGGAAGAAATGTAGGAACATGGGATCCAGTTTTTCAGGGCACAGTTGTAGAGTTCTTACTGAAGCAGGTAGGTATGTCTGTGGATTCACTTTTCATTGAAACATTGTTCTGTTCCACAGAGGTGCTTGCTGAAGGATCCCCACGTCCCCTGTCTTCAGTGCCTGACGTGACACATCACTTGGTGGCCATGCAGTCAGGAAGGGAGTCCTACGAGGTTTCTGTCCTAACTGCAGTAAATCCACAGGAGGTAAATGATCTCGTGGCCTTACTTAGTTTCTGTGGAGACAGATGTGGAAAGTATCTCGGAATCTAGTTAGAGGATCTGAAAAGAGTAAAGATTGTCCAATTTCCATTTCCTGGGAACTTTGACTATAGTATTAGTATGTCTCACTTTAAGCCAAGTATGAGTCCAGTTCAGAAAGGAATCTGAGTGGCAGGGGTCTGCTGAATTAGGAGATGTGCTTAGTCATGGACACTGAATTATATACACTCCTTAACGATGGATACCTGCCCCCACTGTTCCCTGCCTCACTGTGAGATGAATTCTGCTTTTATTTTATAAAGAAAATAGTATCTGGGGAATGGAATGATCCCTGGGCAAAAATAAGTTGTGAAAAAATCATTAAAGATAATTCCTGTCTACCCCGCTATGGTCATGTGTCTGGGGAACAGCAGGCTGAACCAGCTGGGCATGGAGGAGTGTATTCACCTGCTCATTGCATGAGCAACCATCATCTACATCAAAGAGGAGTTTTAAGATAATTCTGAGTACCTCCAACTGTATGATCTTGGCTTTTTGACCCAGAAAACAGGATGAAAAGCAGTCAGGCTTCTAGACTCGTAGGAGAGTTTATTGGCCTGTGGATGCTCATTTTATATGCATAAGCTTTTGCCAGACCTGTGTAACCTGGATCTCTCAGCATTACAGTGTCTTTCCATCTTCTCCCATCTTTGTCCCACTCCCTTTTATTATAAACGTTATACCATAATAAGCTGCTGTGGCATTTAAATAATTCAGATCCTATATTAAATATTGTCTATTTTGTAAAATCTCTGGGTTTATCCAGAATCACAGGACTTGAGGCATGTATGTTAATGTCTCTGCCAGAACCATTCCTTGTATTCAGCTTTGAAACCCGTCATCTAAGCCTTACTTGTATTATATTGAATGTTTTTGCTATTGGTGTCATTGGTTTTTCCTTAGTTCACCTTCTCATGGTTACTGCTTTGGAACTAAATGTGTAGCCATCCTTTCTCCTCTGTTTTCCTACTCTTCATTCATCTCTGTTCAAATTTTTATTATGGGGATCTTTTCAAGCAGTATAGCAGGAGAGGGAATAGTATAATGAACCCCGTGTGCCTGTCACCCAACTTGGACGGTTCGCTTCCT
>NW_006921666.1:8470211-8475911 GCF_000298275.1 Orycteropus afer afer | reverse complement strand
CTTCCCTTCAAGGCTCAGGGGTCCAAGATTATCTTCTGTGTCTGTGTTAATTGGTTTCCCTTTTCTTTGTTGAAGAGGGTCTGTGCAGTCCTTTTGCCTAGTCTGCCATCTTGCGGGAACTCCCTCAAAGATACCTTTTTATAGTTGGTTTATTTGATCAGGATCAACAAGGCCCATACATGGCATTTGGTTATTATTTCTCAATCTATAATGGCCCTTTCTCTCTCCTTTTCAGGATGATTATTTATTTAAGGAATTGGGTTATTTGCCCTATAGAATTCTCATTTTGGCTGGTTGATTCTTTGTATGTGTTTAACATACTTTTCTACCCACCAAATTTCTTAAAATAGCCTCCCTTTCTTGTTTGTTTCTCCTGCTTGAGTCTTCACCTATGCTTTTACTGCCTTATTTATTGTTAGTTCCACCTATTCTGATTTCTCCCCAGAAATTACAGATTTCTCCATCACTGACTGTGACTATTGCTTTTCTTTTTTGTGTCCTATCAAACAGAATGTGAGATATCACTTTTTGGCTTGAGACTTTTAAGTCAACAGTGCCTTCTACCAAAACTACAGGTCGTCCTACTTCATCTAATACTTTGAAGGGCCTTTGTAGAGATTGGAGTTGCTTCCACAAGACAGTTCCCCATACAGTAGTAATACTTAAGGACATTGCATTAGTATCATGTTGCTCTGTCAGACCACCTCACATCATTATTCACTAGTCTGTCTCGGCCATAAATCTGATTAATTTTACCCATGCTGCCAGTGATTCCACTGAAACTTTGCTTGTTAGTTCATTATTCAGGACTTGGAAGTTACAGGAAAATGAGGGATACGGTTTGGCTTATAGACTCAGCATAGTGAGAAAGCCAGCATCATGAAGTGGACAGAAGGCTGTCCTCAAACACTGAGGTCTGTCAGTGTGTACATCTCTCTTTTTTAACTTTTTACTGTGGTTTGGGTCATGTCTCTCTTGCTTTGGAGCTAAGCATCCTTTGTTTATCCTTGCAGTGCCACCCTACCTCCCACTCTTAATTAATTCTTATACTTAGTATGAAATATTTTTCCTGTAATTCATTTGTATCATATTCTAGATTCTGTTTTTTAATCTTTTACAGTTACTAAACCAAGGAGATCTAACTGAAAGACGGACATGAGTGTGGGTGCTAACTCCTGGCAGAGCAGCTCTATCTGATTCCAGGGTTCATGCCGTGGGAACAGGATGCTTACAGCTTATGAACTGCCGGAACCACAATGAATCTGTGAAGGACAAGACCCTGCCTTTGCCTCTGTCCATCTTCCCTGGCATACAAGATGAATCTGATCCAGAGAAGGAAGAAAGCAGTGACTATGGGCTGGGTGACTGTACCTACCTCTCGTCCCACTGCTACTTTGGGATGGATTCCTCCCAAAAGTGAATTTGGTTATGTGTTGGGTGAAGTTTCTCTGACTGTAGAGGGAAGTTTGCCTTTGAAGAGCTTTCATCCCAGACTCAGCTCTCTTCTCACATGGATGAACTAAGTCCTGCCACCAACCATAAAACTTCACCAGGAAGTTGAGCTTTCAAGATGCCTTGTTGCTTTGCAGAAGGGAGCAAATGTCAGTTCTGTTGTGACATTCTCCCTTTAGCAACCTGAGTACGAAACTCTGCCACTGGGCTGCAAAAAAATAAATTACTTGAATCTTCCCTTGGCCCAGGCTGAGGTTACTATCTTGTCCTGTACCTTGACTCGGTCACTTTGCTTTCTTCATTTATGAAACATAGTAAGTAGCATGTTAAGAGGGCTTTTTGTTTTGCTTTGTTTTAATTTAAAAAAATCACATGATTAAGAGCTTCAATTGTTTTCCCTTTAAATAAACCAAACAGCCCAGTCAGTTCTTTGGTTCCTTGTTTTTCACAAAATTTCTTTTCTTAAAAAGGAGATTAATTGCCCTTTAGGTAGGGCACTGATTTACCCTTAGGATTCCATGCTGGTAAAAGTGAGCTCAGGAGTCTTGGAAACATGGTCTGAGTATCCCCATCTCTAACTAGCAGAACCAGATGGTAGTAATCAGAGTATCACTCAGTTACCACCAGAAAGAGACTCTGATTCTGGAAAAATGGCAATAACAGCATAGAAACTTTTAAGTTTTTCCAGAAAGAGTTTTTAAAAATGTAAGGTGCTTCTGTTAAAATAACCAGTCTTGAAATCCTGTCTCTAAAACTCCTGAGAGAGAATATGTAACTACTACTAGTGAAACAAAAAGAATGCCAAAGGTGACCTACCAGTGGAGAATCACGGCTGCCAGGGAAGTTTGAGATTTGTTTAAAATCTTGTTTAAAACCTTCATCCCAAGATACACAGACACACACACCCCAAGCACCCGCAGAGTAACACATTCTAAACAGTAACAGACAGAACGGACTGGTTTTAATAAAGTAATTGTAGTTTTTAAGTCCTTAATGACATGCATAATCATCTGGTACTGTACAGACTGAAGTCACAGCAGTTACTTGTATTCTTAACATGCCAGTTTTTGCTTCCTGCAGCCTTACTTTCACGCTTGAGTAGTGGTTCTCAACCAGGGAAATTCTGCCCCCCAGGGGTCATTTGGCAATGCCTGGACAGCATTTTTAGTTGTCAAAACTTGAGGGGCTGGGAGAGTAGCAGAGTTCTACTGGTGTTTTAGTAGGTAGAGGCCAGGGATGCTGTTAAACATCCTACAGTGCAGAAGACAACCCCACCCAACAAAGAATGATCAGCCCAAAATGTCAGTAGTGCTGAGTTTGAGAAATTCTGAACTAGAAAATACAAACTTGTCCCCCATGGGCTACATCTGATCTACAGATGTGTTTTGTTTTGTCCACCAGTATTTCAAAATACCTTAATTACTTGTCAACGTGTAAATTTCTGGCTTCTGTTGAAAACATGGTTGACCTGGCAGTACTAGGCATCTATCTCAACAGGGTTTACACCCTCCAGTTTCTACTGTCTCCTACTATCTGACATCTAGCCCACTTGACTCATGTATGTTTCCTATCTAGCCCCTCTGAGTGTGAGGCACAAAGCAAGATCCCTTAACTCTGGCCTATGATCCTTCCTCCCTGAATATCTCTTTTTTGATTTCCTTGAACCATTCTCCAAGAGTACCATGACTCAGAAACCCAAGTTTTGCCTGCCTTGTCTCAACCCCAGGTTAGTTTGCTTAACATCATTCAAAGGAGGTTATTAAAGTATTCTCATTAAGCAAGTGATTTGAGATTCTCTGGTGTTTCAAAAGACAGCTCCTCCAGTTGTTTCTCGAGGCTTGTAGACTGTTCTAGAGAGTTTTCCAAATTCTGCTGTGGATCCCTGATGCCGAGTTTCGTAATTTCATGGATGCTGCAGCATAAAGGAAAGCATTATGAGATGAAAAATTTAAACCTAAAGGAAACATAACATTTTCATTATTTTATATAGAGTGTAAAGGTAAATTTCCTGGAGAAAACTGAGAGAGAACTTAGGAGGGACCATTAGTATTCAAAAAAACAAAACCAAGAGTAATGGAGATCCTATGCTCTTCTCTCTGTGACTTATACAATATCAAAATGAGTTATGGAAGAGGTGGTGCTTTTAAGGAGTACTAGCCACTCCTTGGAAGGAAGGTTGGGCAATCCTACTTCCGTAGTGATACTGCCTCGGAAACCCAAGGAGGGGTCGCTACGAGTTGGGTTTGACTTGACGGCACATAACGACAACAAACAGAAAAAGTTCTAGTCATTTTACAGTGACTCAAAATATTTATAGCCTTTCTTCAAAAGGGAAGTGGAAATACTTTTGACTCATGGCATTGGCACTGGAATATTAATCTGTTTCAAATTAAAGGCATCTAAATCTAAAATATAGAATAGTTTTATTTTATTACTAACTGAACTACTCTAGTTCAAGTGTTTTGCTTGGAGATCTCTGGATCAGTCAGGACTGTGATTTGCAAGTATGGTTGTTGTAAAGGTTTCTCCCAGTGGCATTACTAGGCTTGGCAGCTTAGCTGCTAAATGGCAGCAGTGTCCCATTTCCTGGGGAAATCACTGACTTCTGGCCTCTTCCGTTGTTCAGTGCGGGTGCTCTGACCCTGGCTGCTCACAAAGTCTTCATCCAGGCCAGCCTGCTGCAGGGTGTCTCGATACCGTTGTTCTGCTGCTTTCCTGGCAAGGTCCTGTGGAACGGGAATGGATCTGCTGCAACTATTTTAGGAAATACCAAATTATCCTAAATTCTTTACCACTATTCTAACAATGCTGCTCCCTCTTCTTCCACCCTCCCCAACCCTTCAAGTGCAACTGGTAGTGCTGGGCACAGATTTAAATGAGAATTACTTCTTGTTCTTAGGTGCTGTTGTCACTGACTCATAGTGACCCTATTTACCACGGAACAACCATGTGGTCCTGTGTCAGCCTCACAATCCTTGCTATACCTAAGTCCATCCTTGCAGCCACTGTATTGATCCACCTCATTGAGGGCCTTCCCCTTTTTCATTGACCCTCCACATTATCAAGCATGATACCCTGTTTTCAAACCTTAATGTGCATATGGGGCACCTGAGGATTTTGTTAGCTATCAGATTCCCATTGGTAGGTCTCAGAGGGGACCTGCAGTTGGCACATTGCTAACATTCTCCCTGGAGATGCCAACTATTGGTCCAGGAACCGCACTTTGAGAAGAAAGGATTTAGATTTTGAGACAAAGTGAGACTTGGATTAATTAAAAATACTTATTTTTTTTTAAATTAAGATTTAAAAGCAACCAAGACATCATCAGGAACCTGAAAACAAACTAAAAGAAAATAAGCTGCTACTAATCCTCTCCACAGCAGGATGGGCGGCCTGCACAGAGACTAGAAGAGAAGTGGTGTGTTTTTGTTTCTTCATTTAAGTGATTAAGCACAAACTCAGAGAGTACTTTGTATTCTTCTTGTAATGGTGAAAAAGTTGAGATCTGAGAGTGAGCTTTCTTGAAACAAATTACCAAAGAGGAAAGGTTAGCAGAGATTTTTAACAAGTTGCTAAGTAAATCCAAGATAGGCCAGTGCATGTGCATGGACATGCATACGTGCATGCATGCATGCATACAGCATGGAGTGGAGCCAGAAAATGCGTGGATAATGCACTGCCTATAGGGTGGCCTACAGGGTGGGATGTATGGCTAGCTAATGCCCAGCAACTGGAACCAGGTCACTAGGGGACCCCAACTTTTGTCAGAAGCTTGGGAGAGAAGACGGATCCATAGAGTCTGTTATGGCCCAAAGCTGCCTAGATGGTGGCCCTTCTAGGCTGTTCAAGTAGTTCCCTGGGAGATTCAATTAAGTCCAACTTCCCTAAAAGTTTAAAAACTATTTTAAAATTATTCTTCCTGTCTGAAAAGTCACTTAATCTAGAAGGGGCTTTGTGGGGTGCCTCTAAACCTTAAATACCTTTAAATGTGCCCCAGCTCTAGAGGCCAGAAAGACCCAGGGGTACCAGGACTGCTAGAGGAGGGCTGCCTTCCTAGCAGTAGAGACTCTGCTTCTAGAATTAGACCCGTGAATAGTCAGGGTAAAGATAATCTTCAGAACACAGATTCACTGCATCTTTGGAATTTAGCCTCCACTTTGATTCAAACTGAAAGCTAGATTATAGGGAAAATTCTTCAGAAGTGAAATAGCCCATTAGAGATGCTACTGAGGTCCAGGTGTGGATGAA
>NW_006921666.1:8465450-8467368 GCF_000298275.1 Orycteropus afer afer | reverse complement strand
CAAATACTCAGTATGTCTTTGCCAGGCTTCTCAACTATCAGGAAAACAAAGTAGTACTAACAGTTGGCATTTGCTGGGCTCCCTACCCTGAACCAAGCACATTCAAACACTAAATAAGTGCTTCATGTCCTTTATGTAATCCCCACACCTGCCCTAGGAGGTAAGGATCTAAGCCCCTTTATGCAGACGAGGAGATTGAGGCTCAGAGAAGGTAAAAGAAGTGAAGTGGTATGGAGAAGGTTTCCACCCCAGTGGAAAGCTAGAATTAGAACAGGGATCTCAGAGTCCCAAGCCTCTACTCTTGACCACTGTGCTGTAAATGGTGGGCTGGATGGTGCCAGGGTTTATGGGCCTTTGGGAATACAACTTTGCTTTCCAAAGAAAACTGGAAATGCTGACTGGGTCAACTTGCAGCACTTCGCAAGTTTGTGTGAATATCATTCCACAAGGTACTATGGAGAGTTCCACCGAAGGGAAAAGCAACACTTGGTTTAGATGTTTACATTCAAACAGATGGGTTAGGAAGGAGACACAGAAATTTCATCTGCTGATATCTCACATTCGCTATTGCTGGGAGGTAGATATGGACGTGCTGCAGAGGTGGTCCATCCTCCTGTTCATAGAGCCCAGCTTATTGGGACCCTCTGACTTAACTGCTATAACTATGAAATTTGAGGAAAGAAGAAATATCCCTTGAGTTCTAAATTCACTTCTAAAATCCCTGTGGTAGATCTTAGGGAGCCAAGTAGTACGTTCAGTGTACTACTCTGTGAGTTCCACAGGAAAGACAGACGTTAGTCTTGTCTTGGAACAAAACTGCTGTGTGACCTCTCCTGCTCAATTCAGAAGCCTAGCAGAGGGACTTCTGTTGCTGGGGAACTGGCTGCATGAGAACAGTACCATGACAAGAGTCAGGCGAGTTAAAGAGTCAAGGAGGCTCTTGCTTCCCAGCTGACCTCTGACAGCTGCCCACGATGAATCTCTGAGAATCTCAAACTAAGCTGTGGATGTCTCCTTATCCTGTTTGTGGCAGGTTCAGCCACCTGCCATCATGCTTCTCTAAATTCATGGACCTAACAGCTGCCTCCCTCTTTCACCTCTGTACCTTTACCCAAGTGGTTCTTCTCTCTGTTTGGAACTCACTCTCGCCTTTGTCTAGATAACAACTCCTCAGTCCTCAAATGTCACTTCAGATGTTACGATTCCAAAAGATGTGAGCCTTTCCTGTCCCAGTCCCCTGTACACCGCCATCACTGCGCTATGTACAAAATACTGTAATTGCCTGCTTGCTTTTCTGTATTTCAGACTAGATACTAACAACAGGTTCCGGAAGGTATCTCTAGCCTTAACATTGTTCCTGGGCCCATGAGTGTCTGCTGAATGATGGCAAAGTGTTCTCCAGCACCAGGTGTGGAGGCCGTGTGGACTCCTGTGCTGATGACAGGAGAGGTGGCTCAGCGGCAGAGTGGTTTCCAGCATTTGGGCCGAGGTTTCGTGCAGCCTGACCACTCACCTGACCGCAGACTCCCTCTTCCTGGTGGCATCCGAGATGTGCACAGGGAGAGTGTTGGCAGACAGGGAAGCCAGGCCGCTGAGAGAACGACTCCTTGGCAGGGGAGTGGCAGGTGGCTGTGGGGAGTCCTAGAAAAAACAAAAGCTACAGTTGCTGGGACGACATGTGATGATTAGTTTTCATCTTAGTTAGGATTCGGTTTCAAGGACTAGTCAGACTGAGAATCTTCATTTTTTTTTCTTGGGAATAGGCAAGAATAATGAAATCTCAAGTTTAGTAACCATGCCAAGAAACCCAAACCCAACCCACTGCCATTGAGTTGATTACAACTCATAGTGACCCTACAGGATAGGGAAGAACTGCCCCATGGGGTTTCCAAGGCTGTAAGTCTTTATGGAAGCAGAC
>NW_006921666.1:8463486-8465165 GCF_000298275.1 Orycteropus afer afer | reverse complement strand
CTATAGAGAAGGAAGGAAAGGAAGTGCTCTTGTGGTCTTAGGTTTATAGGAATTGTGGCCTGCTTGTAACTGTGCCAATATTTTTCAAAAACTTAAGATTGAAAAATGTCATGAGGAGTGCCTTCCACTGAGACCTGGGCCTACCCCTGTAGTCAGGCCTCAGGCCCTGACCCTCCCACGACCTCCTGGGCTCTCACCCTCTTCCCTCCGTTGGTGTCGGCATCTCCCAGGCGCTGAGTGTGACGCAGGTTGGCAGTTCTCAGCAAGAAGGGCTTGTTGCGAGTCACCTCTCGTGTTTCCCTTCTCTTGGCAGCTCTTCTCTGGAAGGCCTTGTAAAGGCCCTCGTAGTCAGGGACAGCAGGATTCACCCGAGGCTGGAATTCAAAGTCAGTCTGCAGAAACCCTAGCTTTTGCTCCCAGGTTCGAGTGGCTGTTCGAGACCGTGGGTCTGCCCGGCTACTAGAGGAGGTGATAGGGGCGGAGGCCATCTGGAGCGTGTCCAGGGCCCTCATGTGGATGCGGATTTTCCTCAAGAGCTCAGCTTCTGTGGAGAAAAAGTTGGGTGGTGACGAATGAGAAGGAACCAAACCTCATAGCAAAAGATTTGGAGAACCGTCTCCCTTCTAAACCCTGGCAGTTGCATGCTGTAGTCAACTGTTAACTTTTTAGTAACTTTATGAGACAGTCATCATCATGTGAGAAACTTGAAATTAGCCACAATGGGAGTATTTATACCACAGAACATGGCAAGTTCTACACATCTACTTTTTTGTTTTCCTTCTTTTTCTGGAGAGCTGGTTGGTAACAGTTGACTAGAATGACACTGTCTGAGTGCCAGCCAAGCTGTGGAAGCAGCTACCGTTGACACTCACTGAGCACCTCCTATGATTCCATCTTCAAAGACTAGAAGCCGGAGGAAGTGGGCCAGTCACCTGCTCCTCCCTCAGGTTTCCACTCCTTACAGCATCTCAGAGGAAGGCCCCTCTCTCCACCCAACTGCCCAAGCCTATTACCCAGATCATCCTTGACTTCCCACTGAGTTAGTCACAAGTTTCACAGTCTACTCCGCTTCAACCTCGCACCAGTCCATCTTTTCATTGTTCCTGCAACTAGTTTCATAATTTCCCACCAGCTCTGGTAGCATAGTGGCTAAGGCGCTTGACTGCTAACCAGAAGGCTGGCGGTTCAAACCCACCAGCCACTCCTCGGAAGGAAGGTTAGGCAGTCTACTTCTGTAGTGATACTGCCTCGGAAACCAACACTCCTTCAGTCTTGCTCCCCCTCCCCCCCCTTTCATTATCTTCACAGCACCCAGATTCTTCTTTCTGAGCTGCTTATCTGATCATAAGCTTAAAACTCTTTAGGTGCTCCCCCAGTGACCTTGGGATGAAGTCCAAAATCCCTGACATAGCCCACAAGGGCCCCCAGGTCTGCCTCTCCCTCGTCTCTCCCTATGGCCTCGTCTCTCTCCCCCCCCCCCACCTTTCTGCCCTTGGGCTATCCTCAGCTTTCTCTTACCTCTGGGCTGTATCTCTGCCCCCTACACTCCTCCTCTCTCTTCATTGAATTAATCCTCCTTCAGGGGTTAGCCTCAGTGCTGACTGTCTCAGGCTTCCCTAATGTTTCCAACGCCTCAACACACACTAGTTGGGTCCCCTCTCATATGCTCCACACGACCT
>NW_006921666.1:8437022-8461960 GCF_000298275.1 Orycteropus afer afer | reverse complement strand
ACACACACACATATATATAAACTCACTGCCATCAAGTCTGTTTGACTCATAGTGACCCCTCCTTGGGTTTCCAAGGTGGTATCTCTACAGAAGTAGATTGCCCAATCTTCCTTCTGAGGAGGAGCTGGTAGGTTTGAACCACCAGCCTTCTGGTTAGCAGTCAAATGCCTTAGGCACTACGCCACCAGAGCTGTAGAGAAGCCTTCATATTCACTGGGCTGGGTGACTGAGAGGCAAACAGGATGAATCTTGGGGTGCCACCTGTAAGACCACTTACTCTCTACTCCTTACGTGGTTCCCTGACTACATCATAGACCAAAACCTACCCCCGTGGCCTGCACTGAGCTGTCCAGTGCGGCCTCTAGTGGGTTCTCTTGTGCAGCTCATCTCTAAACCAGTCCGACCCCTGAACCCCAATGAATCCCCACAGTGCCTCTCAGTACACCTAGGCCAGAGGTGGCCAGGTGGCAAGGATGTGTGTACCCTGCAGTTTGTCCCCGAGGGCTGGCTCCAGAATAGACTTGGGGATCTTCCTGGTGGCTTTCTGCTTGGGGACCTTGGCCTGAACTGTGGCAGCCAAGTCCCTCTGTCGAGCTTCCTTTCTTTGCTCCTCCTTCTCCAGGAAGCTGAAGGGCTTCAGGGAAGACAGGAGCAGTTCCCGCCTTTTCTGGATCCTTGCCTGCCTGCGGGCCTCACTGCGTTCCATGATCTCCTGGTACAGGGGCAGGTAGACGTGTGCGGGTACAGGCTGTGCCTGGAACTGGCGGTGGCACTCGGCTTCCTCCTGGCCCTGCCTCTGGGCCTGCTGCCTCTCATGCTCAAAGGAGGAGGGCGAGGCCAGCCTCTGGGCCTTCTTCCGGGCCTCTCGAAGAGTCATGTGGAATGGCTGGGGGACTGTGATGGACGAGGCCCAGGAGCCGAGGCTTCTGTGCTGGGAGGAGGGCCGGAAGACAGCGGACAGGCTGGGCTGAGCCCGGGGACTGTCCAAGGGAAGGTTGCTCAAGGAGCTGCAGCGCCTTGTGGAGCCACACCTGGGAGGAAAAAGCTGATCTGTGCGTGGAGGCCAGGGCAGCCATGATGCTCCTCCCGTCTCCTCCCCAGTCCTCCCTTCCCAGCAGGTCCCAGCTGGCTTCTTAGCCTAACATCACAGCCCCGAGGGCTCTCTGCCTGTGCCTTTCCCAACCAGGCCTCCCCCTTCCCACAGGCCATCCAACAGTTCTAATGGAAATCTCTTCATAGAATCGCTCTACAAATTGCCACTTTGCACCCTCATATTTTCATACGAGAGGCAGAACAATGCAATGGTGCAAAGTAGGGCTCTAGAGTCAGGCTGACTTGGGTTCAAATCTTGTTTGCAGCAATTACCAGCTGTGTGACTTTGAGAAAGTCTCCACTGACTCATTGGTAGAATGACAAAACTAATATCCCCTTACAGGGCCACTGGGGGGAGAAAATAAATATTAAATGATACATGTATACATGCACAGAGCTGTGCTTGCCAAGGTAAATGGACAATAAATGGCAGCTAGTACCATAGTTTTTATTCTTGGGAAAGTAGTGTGTTTGGGAAAGGCATTCCTTTCATCGATTGCAGAGCTTCATTCAGAGGACTAAGGGCCACTCAAAGTGTTAAGGATTCCTGAGTAGGAGCTGGACCTCTTGGTGGGACAGAGAGCAGATCCCGAGTTGGAGCCTGGCTAAGTGGTAAGTGGAAGTGACCTTGGCTGTGCAGAGGAAGGAGCTGAGGCCCAGACACATGACATGACTTGCCCGGAGCTGTGGAGTGGGGCAGCTATTCACCACTGTCTTACCTCAGAGATGGAGGGTACCGGACCGGCGGCTTCCCTCTGCCCTTGTCTTGAAAGAAACTCTCCAGGTTCTCATCATCTTCAGAGAGGTTTCCATCACTGTCTGGGTCTGACTGATAAAGGGATTCCAACAGGCACCACCTGCCTTTTTGTGTTAGTACCTCTAGGCTCTCGTAAAAGCTCTCAGTTGAGTCGGAAGTAGAATCCGCCTCCTCCTCTGGGCGGAGGAACTCATCGAGTCTGGCTGCCCTGGGCAAGACCAGGGCGTCCCCAGACGGCTCTGCTTCTCCTTCTGTGTCTGAGGAGGATTTGGGAGGAAATACCTAAAATGAAACAGAAATACACTCTGGGTCAAACTACAACTTCAAATTCATTTATGTGGATATTTAGGACCAGGGCAGAACAAAGAAAAGAAAGATGTGTCCCTTGCTCTCAAGAAATTTCACAACCTGATATTAGGGGCAGGGCGGGTGTTCTTGGTTGGAAAGCAGGAGAGAAGCCAAGAGCTAAAGTTAGTGCCCTACTCCATGCGGTACAGTAAGCATTTAGAGTACCTATTCTGCACCACCCATTCTGCCCCCTG
Organism: Orycteropus afer afer; assembly: GCF_000298275.1. Classification (NCBI taxonomy): domain Eukaryota; kingdom Metazoa; phylum Chordata; class Mammalia; order Tubulidentata; family Orycteropodidae; genus Orycteropus; species Orycteropus afer. The sequence goes on along the minus strand of NW_006921666.1, from coordinate 8,459,569 downwards.
CACCCCTGAAACCCTACCTATGACCTTGGCCACACTCTGGGCCTGTCTTACGTGGGTTTTACCTGCTTGTTGCCCATCCTTTTTTCCTGCTTCCTGCCCACACTTCTGCTTATTTTCTAGCTAATTTCCACTCTGTCACTAGGAGTGGATGATGAACAGGAGAGATAGCATAGTCTAGCTGAAAGAGGAATGTCCTAGCTTTTAGTCACTCATTAATTCAGAAACTATCTATGGAGTGCCTAATGTGTACTAAGGGAGCTCTGGTAGCATAGTGTCTAAGGCACTTGACTGCTAACCAGAAGGCTGGAGGTTCAAACCCACCAGCCACTCCTCGGAAGGAAGGTTGGGCAATCTACTTCTGTAGTGATACCACCTCGGAAACCCAAGGAGGGGTCACATAACAACAACAACAATGTACACATTGTACACTAAAGAGGAGCTCTAGTAGTGCAGTGCCTAAGGCATGACTGCTAATCAGAAGGTTGGCAGTTCAAACCCACCAGCCACTCAATGGGAGGAAGATAAGGCAATCGACTTCTGCAAGGATTTACCACCTTGGAAACCCAATGGGGGTCGCTATGAGTTGCAACTGACCTGATGGCAATGTTTTTTTTTTTTTTTTTTTAATATGTACTAGGCATTTGGGTGAGAGCAAGACAAACAAAGTCCCTCCTCTCATGAAGCTTACATTCTAGTGAGGTGAGACAGGTAATAAACAAACTGATGATAAATTCAGTGAAAACTAAAACACTGCGAGGTTATAGAGAGTGATGGAGTGACTATGGAGAGGTCTTCCATTGATAAAGCCCATCAGATAAAGCCCACTAGGAATGCACCTGTAATCAAAGTTAGGCTTATTAATTTGTCACTGCATATGATGGGAATGGAAGGGGGGCCTTCAGTAAGAGGGCTGTGGACGAGCTTTTTGTAGGCTTGACTTGTGCTGAATGATGCTGAGGAGGGTTAGGGGAAGCAGGGATCAACTTTCACTTGTTGACTGATTGGTTCATTGCTGTCAGGAAGTTGGGAGAGTTTAGGAAGTGGGCATTTGAGCTAAGAGGAGCTCTGGCAGCATAGTGGCTAAGGCACTTGACTGCTAACCAGAAGGCTGGCGGTTCAAACCCACCAGCCACTCCTCGGAAGGAAGGTTGGGCAATCCTACTTCCGTAGTGATACTGCCTCGGAAACCCAAGGAGGGGTCGCTATGAGTCGGGGCGACTCGACGGCAAACAACAACAACAACAATTCAAAAGGTGGGGAAAACAAAGTGGGGCTGGGTAAATAAGCATAATCATTCAGAAGGGGGTGTTAGCCATTTTGCAGTTAAGGTGTGACCCTGGAAGTAACTGTTTACCGTTGCTTTTGCTGTTGGCCTTATCTGTGTCTGTTACAGTCTGAGTTCTACTCTCTCAGGCATGGACTGATTTTTATTTTCTCACTGTAGAATAATTTTGGATTGACAAGTGAGTGATGAGAAGAAACCAGCCTTACTAAGATCTGGGGTAAGAAGGTTCTGGGCTCAAAATCATCAAGCACAAAGGCCTTGAGGCAGGGTCCCAAGACAGGAACAAACTTGGCTCCTGGAGAGCTAGAAAGAGGGCCAGTAATGGTTGCAGAACAGCATGAGATGCTGGCAGGGGCCAGGATGGGGCTGTGAGGGGCCGTAGCAGGCACAGCAGTGGGGAGCAGAGCAGTGAGTCTTCCAGGTGATACAAGGTGAAGGTTTTACTAGGTTCTCTAGGGTCCAGGTGTAAGACTGGAAAGAACAAGGTGACTGAGTCAGAGGTATGTATGTGCTCTACTTTGCTAAACAGCACATGACTTTGGACAGGTTTCTTTCCTTTTTTTAAAATAATTTATTGAGGTATCATTCACATACCATAGGAGTCATATAATTCACCCATCAGAACGGTACAATTCGATGGTTTTTAGTATATTTACAGACTTGTGCAAGCATCACCACAAACAATTTTTGAACATTTTCATCACTCCCAGCAAGAAACCCATACTCTTCAGCAGTCACTCCCAGTTCCCACTAACCCTCACTCCCCAGCCCTGAGCAACCAACCACCAGTCTACTTTCTGTGTCTATGGATTTTGGGGAAATTTCTTAATCTCTGTGTGCCTCAGTTTTCTCATTTACATAATGGGGACAACAACTACACTATTGGTCACAGGGGGGGTAGTTGAGAGGGGTAAGTGAAAACCGAATGCTCTTTGTTACAGTTCTATGAATTGTTGTTGTTATGTGCTGTCGAGTCGGACCGACTCACAGGAGTCCTCCTTGGATTTCCGAGGCAGTATCACTACGGAAGTAGGTTGTCCAACCTTCCTTCCGAGTGACTGGTGGTTAGCAGTCAAGTGCCTTAGACACTAGGCTACCAGAGCTCCCAGTTCTATGAATAGTCTGGTATAAGTCTCAAACTGTTCCAGAGTCAGACCCCTTTTCCTGGTCCCTATCAAAACCAAACCGAACTCACTGCCATCGAGTGGGGTCAGACTTATAGTGACCCCTTCTTGGGTTTCCGAGGTGGTATCACTACGGAAGTAAGATTGCCCAATCTTCCTTCCCAGGAGTGGCTGGTAGGTTTGAACCGCCAGCCTTCTGGTTAGCAGTCAAATGCCTTAGGCACCACGCTACCTATTTTAATCCCACATCCCTCCGTGCCACGCCCTTGACTGTCTCCCAGGGCAACGTCAAACAGTGTCCTCTCTTAGGGATTCCTTTCTGGAGCGCAGTCCTTCCTTCCCCTTGTCTTTCCCTCCTCACCTGACTGCTGCACTCCGAGCCGCGGGGGTCTCCCGCAGGCCTCCCCACGGTCATCTTCTCAGCCGGGCAGAGGCTAGTGACTGCGGCGGCGTCAGCAGTGACAGCGGCGGTGGCGACGCTAGCAACTCAGTCAGGGTCCGTCCCCTTTCTAGCTTTTGCCTCTGATTGGTGGATGCGAACATGATGCAAAAAGACCTTTTTAAAATATAAAAAGCAAACATTTTGAGAACTAGGGTCGCCTGACCCAACCATGGTATTTTCAGTCACCTAATATGGATGCAAAAGCTAGACAATGAATAAAGAAGACCAAAGAACCGATGCATTTGAATTACGGTGTCGGTGGAGAATGTGGAATATACCATGGACTGCCAGGACCGAGAAATCTGTCTTGGAAGACGCTCCTTAATAGCAAGGATGGCGAGACTTTGTCTCACACACTTTGGGCATGTTTTCAGTAAGGACAAGTACTTGAAGAAGGACATCAGCTTGGTAGCGAAAAAAGAGGAAGGGACTCAACAAGATGGATTAACAGTGGCTGTAACGATGGCTCAAACACAACAGTGATTCAGAGGATGACGCAGGACCCGGCAGTGTTGTACACAGGGCCGCTGTGATTTTGAGGCAACTCCATGTAACCCAGCAATAACAAACCAGCTTCCAGTGTCAGGCAGTCTCTGTTCCATACCCTACTTGGGACAGTCAGATGTCTCTGTGAGACCAGTTTAGAAATAATCCCGCCCAAGAAGGCAAGATTCGTTTTCTGATTGGTCTAGTTCCTTCACGAGTTTTATTTCCGGTTCGGAGACAGCCGCTAGAATGGCTCTGCTCCGGAAGTTCTACAGGAGGCGGGCCAGTGAGGGGGTGCTCAGAGCATCGAGTAAAACCATGGCGGTACGGGTGGCTGCTAGCCGGTGGGGAGCTGCGTCTGCAGCTGCTCGCAGAGGCCCGCTGGTCTCCGGCCGAAAGTGGTCTGGCGCCGCAGGAGACACCGTGTACGATGTAGTTGTGTCGGGCGGAGGCCTGGTGGGCGCCGCCATGGCCTGTGCCTTGGGTAAGCGCATCTCCAGGCGGGTACCGTGGCGGGAGGAGCAGTATGAAGACCGTGGGAACCCCGTCAGTTTTTGCCCTGAGTGTTGGGATCTGGGATCTCTTGGTCCAGCCTTTGCTTAGAGGCACCCTAGGAAGCACCTTGGGTCCCTCAGGGTCAGAAGCGGTCAAAGGGGCCCTTAGAGGTTATTCCAGCGCGTGGGACAACAGGTCTAGTGAAGGGTGCTTAATTATGGGCACAGTTGTCAGGCATCAAGCATTGCTTGCTCTACGTTAAAAAAAAAAAAAAAAAAGACTGACTGACTTCACTGAAGTTAATTTACTACGATGAAATTCACCCGTTTAAATTGTCCACTGTAATGGTTTTTAGTACATTCATAATTGGGCAACCATAACCACAATAATTTTTAGATCATTTTCATAGTCTCCCCCCAAAAACCGTGACCATTAGCTCTCACTCCGTTTTCCCCATTCCCCTTAGCCCCTGATAACCATAATAATCTACTTTCTGTCTCTGCATTTGCCTCTTCTAGGCATTTCATGTGAGTGGGATCATACAATATGTGACCTTTGGTGATAGGCTTCTGCACTTAGTATAATGTTTTCAAGGATCATTCATGGCAAAATGTGTATCGATAATTAATTCTTTTTTTTGGCAGAATAATACCTGGGTGGTGCAGGGGTTAAGCCCCAGGCACCTAATTGAAAGGTTGGCAATTCGAATTCACCAGCCACTCTGCTGGAGAAAGATACGGCAGTCTGCTTCTGTAAAAATTTACAGCCTTGGAAACCCTTGGGTGATTCTACTCTGTCCTACCAGGTGCTATGAGTCAGAATCAACTCAAAGGCAGTGGGTGGTGGTGGTATGTGGTATGGATACCACAGTTTGTTTATTCATCAGCCATTTAGAGTTGTGTCTGCTGTTGGCTATTAGGAGTAATGCTGCTGTGACTAGTCATGTTTGTTGTGTGAACATAGTTTGTCATTTCTCTCAGCTGTATTATTTAGGAGTGGTCTGTAGTAACAGTGTGTGTTTGACATTTTGAATACTATTTTCCAAAGTGACTGCACCATTTTACATTCCTATATGAGGACTCCAGTTTCTTTGCATCTTCACCAACACTTAGTATATTACAGTGTTATGATTATCTTTCTTTTAATTTTAGCTATCCTAGTGAATGTGCAGTGTGTCTCATGGTGGTTTTGATTTGTATTTCCCCAAGGACTAATGAGCTCTGGTAGCATAGTGGCTAAGACACTTGCCTGCTAACCAGATGGCTGGCGGTTCAAACCCACCAGCCACTCCTCGGAAGGAAGGTTGGGCGATCCTACTTCCGTAGTGATACTGCCTCGGAAACCCAAGGAGGGGTCGCTATGAGTCGGGGCTGACTCGACGGCACATAACAACAACAACAACAACAAGGACTAATGAAGGAGCTCTGGTGGTGTAGTGGTTAAAGCATTTGGGTGCTAACCAAAACATTGATGGTTCAAACCCACCAGCCACTTAGTGGGAGAAAGATGAGGTGGTCTGATTCTTGGAAACCCTGTGGGGCGGTTCTACTCTATTCTGAAGGGTCGCTATGAGTTGGAATAGATTCGATGTCAGTGGGTTTGGTTTTGGGATGACTAGTGACGGCACATAACAACAGTGATGACAGCATCCTTTCATGTGCTTATTGGCCATTTGTGTATCCTCCTTAGGGAAACCTCAACTCAGATCCTTTGCCCAGTTTTAAATTAGGTTATTTGTCTTTTTATGATTGAGTTGTAAGAGTTCTTTATATATTCTGGACATAAGTCCCTTATCAGCCATGTGATTTGCAAATATTTTCTCCCGTTTTGTGGACTGTCTTTACTGTCTTGGTGGTATTCCTTAAAGCACGAAAGTTTTTAATGTTGATGAAGTCCAGTCTGTCAGACTTTTATTGCTTGTGCTTTTGGGGTAGTATCTAAAACCATTGCCTAACCCCAGGTCATGAAAATTTACTCTTTTATGAGTTCTCACTCTTACATTAAGTCTGTGATCTACTTAGAGTTACATTTTGTGTAGGCTGCGAAGTAAAGACTGGCTGTTACCTGTATAATTTAAATTGCTCTACTGCTTTGTAAGGTCGATATTAAAAAAAAAAACAAACTCACTGCTGTCGAGTAGTTCCTGACTCATAGTGACCCCTCCTTGGATTTCTGAGGCAGTGTCACTACAGAAATAGATTGTCCAACCTTCCTTCCGAAGAGTGGCTGGTGGGTTTGAACCGCCAGCTTTTTAGTTAGCAGTCTTATGCTTTAAGCACTACGCCACCAGAGCTCCCGTTTTCCCATCTGTATTAGGGGGAAGCTTGCTTAGCAGTGTTAAGGACCAAAGTCTCCGAGCCAGGCAGTAGCAGAGTCAGAATTTGCGCCCAGGCCACCAGACTCCAGATCTTTTGCTTTCAACAATTGTACAGTGACTTCCATGAACAGAATTTGAGTCTTCAGCCGTAACAAATGAGAGGTCACTAAAGGAGCCCTTTACACAGTGGCTGCCAGGATGTGTTTAAGCATAGCAGGAATTGTGAAGATGGCACAGACTGGGCAGTGTGTTCCTTTTGTTGTACATAAAGTCACTGTGAGTCAGAGCTGACTCGAGGCACCTAACAAGAAAGAAGCCCTGAGCCCTGGTGGTGCAGTGGTTAAAAGTGCTCAGCTGCTAACTCAAAGGCTGGGGGTTTGAACCCACCTGCTGCCCTGTAGCAGGAAGATAGTGGCGGTCAACTTCCATAAACATGACTGACAGCCTTGGAAACCTATGGAAGCAGTTCTCCCCTCTCCTATAAGGTTGCTGTGAGTCGAGATCGATCGGCAGTGAGGTACAGTTTCGCCTTTTCCAAAATGGCATAGACTTGGAATCATACAGAATGCGGTAGCTTTTTCTGACTGGATTCTTTCCCTTAGCGTATGCACTTAAAGTTCCTCATGTCTTTTCGTGGCTTCTTAGCTCATTTCTTTTTATTGCTGAATAATATACTACTGACTTTTTTATTTGCACATCCTCTGATTTTAGACATTGCTTTAAAAGTGAAAAATTTCCAGTAGTCCCCTAATATTTCCCCATAAGTCAACTGTGTTTCCTTGATTTTTCTCTTCAAACCCACTTTATGTTTCAGGCTTGAAACATCTGTAATCTGCTAGTATTTTTTTCTGTAGGGTTTTTTTTTTTTTAATGTTATGTATTAAATAGATGAAAAATAAAGGGTGGTATATTTAACCTGGCTCTGTTTTATAACGTGTTTGGAAATCTGATTCCTTCCTGTTCATTTCCTGGCCTCTGTCGCCTCACAGCTGTTGTGTATTCTGAATCGGAGAGATACTGCATTTACTGCTGAGGATTTTAGCTGTAGAAAAAGAAATGGTTCCTTTCCCCCAAGAAATACAGAATGTAGAGATGGAAAAAGATTTGTAAATAACTACCAAAGGGCCGAATGAACTGGAGCTCAGTGTCCCCAGAGGGACAAACTGAAGTCTCCTGGGGGAGGATGGGTGTGGAGAGGGGAGGGGAAGTTTGAATGAGAAAGATCTGTAGGGATGGGGTGGCGAGTGGGCATTAAAAACAAAAACCCACTGCCATCGAGTTGGTTCTGACTCCTAGTGATGGTATAATGGACTGGAAACTAGGTGTCTGTGGGCAGAGCGAGGTCCACTCCCCCGCCCCCTTCACTGCAGGGGATTACCAGTGAGGGGCTGCTGCACGGGAAGATGGCGCCTGCTGCCCGCCGGTGGGTTCAGTGCCTCTCACTGCCTGTTGGACTGGAGTCCACTTTGCGTTTCACACTTCTGTGTCGTATGTTGTCATCGTGCCTTTCTTCTCATTTAGGTTATATAAATACAGAGTTTTCTTCTGTGTCATTCGTGAATAAAACCTGTAATCTTTCTTTGTCTGGTAGTCTTGTGTCTTTCTCATTTTCTTGGCAGCTGAAGCTCATACCCTTTGCCGCTCTTTTTCCTGTAGCTTTCCCTGTGCTGCAGTCGTCATCTTGTAACAGAGGCCCTGGCCACTTTCTTTCCCTCTACAGAGGTTTTATGGACACAATGAATGTACTTCTTGGTCTCCTTTTGTTTTCCAAACTCTCATTCTTTATCCTTAATTTGATCCTAAGGCTGCAGTGTTTACTTCATTTTTCTGTTATATAGCATTTGTAACGTTTGCTGATTGCTCCGATGGTTGGAATATCTGGGGTCTAAATGCTAGTCTTCCTTCTTCCTTTCTAGGGCATTCCATTTGTTAAGAATTTTGCCACTATTTGCTTCTTTGCACATGGCCTATGTAGGACTGTGCCTGGAGAAGCCTGGCAGCTGGGGTTAGGGGTGGTGTGCATGGCTGAAATGGCAGTGTCCATTACGGCTGAAATGGTGGTATCTGCTGCTGCTTAGGACTCTACGTGGTGTTTACTCTTAATTTTCCCTGTAAAGAATGTGTACCCAAGGGCTAAGGAATTAGTTCAACCTGTTACTTCTCTTGAAAATGGGAACGGGAATACACTTAATTTTCCTAGAATGATATGATATGTTGCTTCTTTTGTTTGATTTTAGGATATGATACTCACTTTCGTGACAAAAAAATTCTGTTGCTAGAAGCAGGTCCAAAGAAAGTATTGGAGAAATTGCCAGAATCTTACAGCAACAGGGTCAGCTCCATTTCCCCTGGCTCTGCAACCCTTCTCAGTAGTGAGTAAAGATCTACTTTCTTGGAACCAGCCTCCTTTCTCCTGTGGGTTTTCAGTGGATTCATAGGGTGGGGCTCAGAGTATCTGGTGCGTGGGGAGTGGAGATGGGAGTGGGGCTTTGGTTGAACAGGAAAAGGGTGTGGCAGTGGTGTCATCTGACCTTTAACTTCACAAGAGAATCACCAGAAGCATCAGCAGTACAAGATGGGTTCCTGTGAGGCAGGGGTCAGACAGGTTACCACCCTCCAACCTTTTTACCAGTTCTGACACCCACTGTCCCTCCCGTGGGACTCACTGCTTCTCTTCTGGGTTCAATAATTTGTTCTAGTGGCCACACAGAACTCACAGACAATACTCACAATTATGAGGTTTATTAGGGAAGTAACAGGTTACATACAATTCAGGATCAGAAATGACTCAGGATATACTTCTTGATCCAGACAGCCTCTTCTCAGCAGTGGCCACAGGCACACCTCTCTGTGGTCCTCAGCCTCTCAGCCCTGCAGCCCCTTGATCTCTGCCCTTCTTGGCCCAGTATTACAAAGCTCTTGTAGTTCTGCCAATAAATGCCCAGAGGCACCCCACTCCGCTGGCAAGCCTCCGCTCTAGGGGTCAGGAAGCCCACCATACTGTCTGCTGCCAGGTCTGCTGCCACTGTTTCTCGGCTACTGCTGCTCAGCAAAGTGCTATAGCTTCCTCTCTGTGTTCTAGATTAAGGGGGTTCAGTGCAAGGATCTCTGGTCCAAAGGAGATACTCCACTCCTGGCTCTTCTTTCTTGATGGTAGTGAGAGCATCCCCCCCACCTCTGGGAAGGCTCATTTTAAGCCTGGCAGGATGGCAACACTGACTGATCCTCATGTTAGGGTTCTGTTTTGGTTACCTAGTGCCTGTCTGACAGAAAATACCACAGATGGGAGGTTGGCTTTAACAAACAGGGATTTATTCTCGTACTGTTTTGGAGGCTAGAAGTCCGAATTCCGAGTGCCAGCTCTAAGGGCTGGGTTAAAGCCTCTTGACCTTGGGTTTCAGCTCTGCCTCTTGTTCCCAGCCCACTGGAGCTAGAGGTCTCTCTTCACTCAGGCAGCTGCTGGCTGCTGTGGCTAACGAGCCCAAGGTTGACAAGTCATTGGCCCAGTCCTAAGATTATTACACACTGATTCAACTCTAGGAACAATCCTAAGATGGGCAGACAACATGGCAGGCTGCTGAATGAAGACTCGGCTGTCTGCAGGGTCCAAGCGTGTCAAAAACCTTAGAGACCTTTCCCAAAGCTGTCTTCTTTTACACTAGAAGCAGACCCCATCCCCAAGGCAGCCACTCAGCTGCTCCAGTGGATTCCACCGTGGAGTTGATACCAGTCTCATCTTGGGGAATAACTACATCCAGCTGCCCAGCCACTCAAAACCAGGTCCAGCCAAGTTGACACACAACTTAACTCCCACATGTTCCAGATACCTTATGTGCATGGTCGCACCCCCACAAGAGTGCCACGTACCTTATTTACGTTATTAGCCAGCTGTCCAATCCCCTTGGATTTTCATAGTCCCACCCAGTCCTTTGGTGGGAGATACAAAGACTATGACTAAAAGGGCCATATTAAGGAATTCTTTGCACTGCCTCCCCTGAAATTATTAATGTTGCAATTCTCAATCAGGGGAAGACATTCTTGGGCCGTGTGAGTACATCACAGAGACTTCATTTGTGATACTGGGTCCTCTGAATTGGTGGAACTGAAACTGTGAACCATGACCATTCACTTTTAATAGCAGCATGTTCTTCATTCCCAGAGTCAGAGAGCCCATTAGGAAGCTAGGCAGCCTACATGCTAAACGCTTTGGGGATGCAGATGGATGTATATACATGGAACCAGTTAACAGATTATCTTTAGGTCATGCCCAAATGTTACCCCCTTACACCATACTGTCTAAAACGACTCTACCTACAATAAAAACGTTTCTATCACTCTCTAGCTTCTTATCCTGCTTTATTTTTCTTCATAACACTTAACTACCTGACATTATAGTGCCTGAGGCATTTGACTGCTAACTCCTCGGAAGGAAGACTGGGCAATCTGCTTCCGTAAAGATACCGCCTTGGAAACCCAAGAAGGGGTTGCTAAGAGTTGGAACCGTCTCCATGGCAGTGGGTTTGGTTTTTTTGTTTTTTTCTCCAATTAGAATGTTTGGTTGGAGACTTTGGTTTCTCCAGGGCTTTGAACTGGTTTGGATCAGTTCAGTCATAGCTGACACAGCAAAATCAGAATAGACTTGAATGTAAAATGTGAGTGTCCTGAATGATAACCACAATGGGAAAATGTACAGCTTTTTTTTTTTTAATATATATATGATTTGACCTTTTGTTTATGAAAGTTGTGTCTTTTGAAAGTTGGGTCTTTTGTTCATGATTTTCAACCTGTATCTGAGGAACAGAGGAATTGAGCTCCTACCATTAATCAGGATAAAAGTGGACAGTGTTTTCCTGTTTGGAGAGCAGTGAAAACAACCTTTACATTTAACAGGATTGAGGGACAAACAGGAGCCCAGAAGGGACATGGGTCTCTGTGAGTTGTTCTGGTCTAAAGATCTTTTTCTTTTGTAGGTTTTGGTGCCTGGGACCACATCTGCAACATGAGACACAGAGCCTTCCGGCGGATGCAGGTGCCTTCTTTATCCTTATTGCTTTTGGTGAGGTATCTTGGTCTATCTTGTGTTGAGATAATGGAGTCCACATCCACTGGGTTTTCTGTGAATGTTGGAACAATGTTCACATTTAGTCAAAGGAAGAGGGGGAAGAATTCCCAGAATTTTCTTCTCTTGTATCTCTTGCCAGAGGGGCTGACAGATTGTGACTTTCTGCTTCTGTCTCTTGGGAAAGCAGTACTCAGTTCCTGATTGGAGTAGCATCTCTTTTTTCTTGGGTTCTAATGGAGACTTTCCCTTTGTGCTTCCAGGTGTGGGACGCCTGCTCAGAGGCACTGATAATGTTTGACAAGGATAATTTAGATGACATGGGGTACATCGTAGAGAATGATGTCATCATGTATGCTCTCACTAAGCAGCTGGAGGCCGTGTCTGGTGAGGTCCTATCTCTCCCATCTTCCTTTTACTCTCTGTGGGATCAAAATAAATGCGAACGCCCTAGAATTTTTCTAGGACTTGCAGATACTGAATATTCACCATAAGGAAGTCCTCTGATGATTATCTCAGGGTTATCCTTTTTAAAATTTTATTTTTACAACTTTATTGCAGTATAATTTACATATCATAGAATTCACCCACTTTAAGTGTATAATTCAGTGATTTTGGTATATTAACAGAGTTGTGCAACCATCACCACAGTATAATTTTAGAACATTTCCATCACCTCAAACGAAACCTCCTGCCCGTTTAGTCATTTCCCATTCCAAGCCCCTGGCAATCACTGATTGACTTTTTGTCTCTATAGATTTGCCTTTTCTGGATATTCATTTAAACAGAATCATATGATATATCTTCTGACTTTTCTCACTGAGCAAAATGTTCTCGAGATTCATCCATATTGTGTCATGAATCAGTTCCTCATCCTTTTTTATTGCTGGATAGTATTTCACTGTGTGGGTATACCACATTTTGTTTATATCTTCATTGGTTGATGGACATTTGGGTTGTGTCCACTTTTTGAGGCTTGTGCATAATGCTATAAAAATTCATATACAAGTGTTTGTGTGGACATATGTTTTCATTTCTACTGGGTAGATACTTCAGAGGGAAATTTCTGGGTCATGTAATAATGCTATGTTTGCCATTTGAGAAACTGCTACACTATTTTTTCTGCAGTGGCCACACTAGCAGTGAAAGAGGGTTCCAGTTCCTCTATGCTCTCGGGAGCGTTTGTTATCTGACTTTGATTATAGCTGACCCAGCAGGTATGAAGGGACATCATTATGGTTTTTATTTGCTTTTCTTGATGACTAATAATGTTGAGCATCTTTTCAGGTCCTTATTGGTCATTTGTATATCTTCTTTGAAGAAATGTCTATTCAGATCTTTTGCCTGATGTTTTTATTAGATTATTATTTTTTTTTATTTTGGGGGTATAATAGTTGTTTACATATTCTGGATGTAAGTTCCTTCTCAGATACATGATTTTCAAATATCCCAGGGCTGTTGTAGAGGAAAAGTTGGAAGCAGCCGAACTGTTTTTTGATATGGCATAGTAGTCCACCCATGTCATGAGCCGTGCAACTTTTTTTTTCCTAAGATTTTGTTTGTGTGTTTATTTATATTTATTTATTTATATTGTGATTTGGATGGACGTTTACGGAGCAAATTCATTTTACATACAGCAGTTCTTACACATTTTGTTTCATGACATAAACTGCAATCCCCATAATGTAATAGCTCTCTTCCCACTTCCTCTCTGTGGTTACCTTTTCCTTATGTCCTTTCCTATGCATTCCTGCTCCCTGTGCAAATGCTGCCCTTCCGGTCTCCCATGGTTGATTGTTGTAAGGAATGTTCCCCTTATATGCCTGCCTGTTGTTTGGCTGGAAGCCACAGGAGTGAGTTCAATTCCAGGTCTGAAGGGTGACTAGGGGCCGTAGTCTTGTGGGATTCACCAGTCTTTGACAGACCAGTAAGCCTGATCTTTTTTATGATTTTGAGTTTTTGTTCAACATGCAGCTAAGGCACTTGACTGCTAACCAGAAGGCTGGCGGTTCAAACCCACCAGCCACTCCTCGGAAGGAAGGTTGGGCAATCTATTTCCGTAGTGATACTGCCTTGGAAACCCAACGAGGGGTCGCTGTGAGTTGGGTCCAACTCAACAGCACATAACAACAACAACAACAGATCTATTATTTAATCGCTTAGGAAGATACCTCATAATGTGTTGGTGAAAAACAGTATGTGTCTCATGATCTCACTTGGGTGTGGGGGAGTGTAGGAGTGTACATGAGCGTGCATATACACATATAGAAATGTCTGGAACTCTGTACATCCTAAGTTTTCACTGGTTGTCTCTGAGTGATTATGGGTGATTTCTGTTTTCTCCTTTCAACCTTTATTATCTGTGCTTTCACAGTAAAGATATTACTCTTATGACCAGAAAAAGAAAGTGACTTCCAGTGGGAAGAAATATCTTTTGTTTGTTTGTTTGCATACTCCCCCCTGCATAGACATACCTCATAATTCATTCAGCCTTTCCACCCAGGAAGAAAGATCTTTTGAACTCACAAGCTTGTTTGGGCCTGTGGAGCTCCACACTAGCTACTCTGAAAGCACACGGGGTACATTTAGGCATAGCATGAAATAGAGGAGCAGGGGCCTGAAGATGGGAAGAAAGTGCCTGGTGCGGCTGATGATTCAGTAAGAGCTTATGTTTTTTCTTTTGATACCAATTCATCTGTGGTTCTGCCATTCATCAGCTCTCAGACCATAGCACTGATAACATGAATTATTTGTAGATTTGACTTTTCTTATTTGAGAGTTAATGACAAGAAACAGCAGTCCTGGAACCTTGCTTCAGGCTTAGTTAGGACTTGTCCCAAGGCCTGTGTGGGCCACCTTTCTAACGTTTTGTTGTTTCTCTCCTGACCTCTGCAGACCGCGTGACAGTTCTCTACAGGACCAAAGCAGTTGGCTATTCTTGGCCTTACCCGTTTCCCATGGTGGATTCCAGCCCTTGGGTTCAAATTACCCTAGGTGATGGCAGCACCCTCCAGACCAAATTGTTGGTAGTAGAAGATTCTTATTTTTTTTGCTAGGGGTCTTACATGTCCAAATCTTACCCTAGACTCTAGGGCCTGTATATTTAGGTCTAAACTATAGTTTGTAGGTTAATTTTAGGCAAGGCTTTTGGTTATGGTGACCAGTATCCATTTAAGCCAGCTCAAGTTAAGATGGCCTTGTTGTAAATTCTGTATAGGAAGCAATCTCATGGACCATCTTAGGTCAGGAAGTAAAAGATAATGAGACCTCATAGAGACAGGACCCAGAGTGTTGGGAATTGAACTGTTCTTTTCCCCTCTCAGAAGTCAAAGTGGTCCCTGTACTCTGTCAATCTCCCATCTCTCTCTACTCACCAGCTTCCCTTTTTATTTTTATTCTGATTTAGATAAAAATTTACAGAACAAATTGGTTTGCCATTACATTTTGTTTTGTGGCATTGATTATAATCCCCGAGTGTAACAGCACTCTTCCTACTCCCCCCCTGTGCTTACCATTTCCCTTCATCCATCTTTTCCTATTCTTCCTGCCTTCTGGGAGCTCTGATGGTGTAGTGCCTAAGGCATTTGACTGCTAATCAGAAGACTGGCGGTTCAAACCCACCAGCCACTCCTTGGAAGGAAAGTTGGGCAATCTACTTCCATAGTGATACTGCCTTGGAAACCCAAGGAGGGGTTGCTATGAGTGACAGTCGACTCAATGGCAGTAAGTTTGGTTTTTTGGTTTCCTGCCTTCTGAACTTATCCCTGGGCAGATGCTTCCCTTTTCATCTCATACTGTTGATAGTTCTAAGTGCATCCCTCCTTGGTGTTGTTTACCTTCTAGGCCTGTTGTTTGGCTGAAAGTTGAGCCGTGGGGGTGAGTTCAGTTCCCGGCTTGAAGGGTGTCTGAGGGTCATGGTCTCAGGGATTTCACCATTTTCCATCAGACCAATAAGCCTGGTCTTTTTTTCTTACTTTGAGTTTTGTTCCACATTTTTCTGCCACTCTATTGAGAACCTTCTATTGTGATCCCTTTCAGAGCAGTCATCATTGGTAGCCAGACATCGTCTAGTTCTTTCGTCTCAGAGTTGTAAGCTTTCCTTTTGTATGGCAGCCATTTCTAACTTTACATCAGGATTGTTCTGCTCCAGGGCCTGCCCTGGACTGAAACTTTCCTTATTGCTTTCTAGTTCGAATATCAAGAGACTCTGCCTGAACTTAAATTATAGCTGGCGTCTCTCGGGTTAAATATTCACTCTGGCTCTGTTACCTGACTCTGGGGTCCCTGTGTAGGGCTACCCCACTAGAGGCTGTGGATGTGGCAGGCATGATAAAAAAAGTTGCCTGCCACAAATGGGCTTGCCAGTAGTTGGCATTAGAGACACCCTTAGGAGGCAGAGACAGACTTCCGGAATGATTTCATCTATGAAGAGGTTATAAGGCTTAGCAGGCTCTTACCTCCATGCAGATTGGTGCGGATGGCCACAACTCGGGGGTGCGGCAGGCTGCTAGAATCCAGACCGTCAGCTGGAACTATGACCAGTCTGCTGTTGTGGCCACTCTGCACTTATCAGAGGTAAGGTCCTGAGCCCGTCGGGGGACCCTACTCATGCTTAATAGGCACGTCTCACAAAGTTCTTGTCTCCTCTCCCTCATAGGCCACAGAAAATAATGTAGCGTGGCAGAGATTTCTTCCCTCTGGGCCCATTGCTCTGCTCCCGGTAAGAGGCCCTCTGGCTAGCTTTCAGTCCAGCTTTCCTCTGTTAGGACTTCCCCTTCTCCCTGCCTGTTTCTGGTTTCAAGGGAGTATGCCCAGGCTGGCTTTGTTTGCCCTTCTTGCGTGAGAGCTCTCGAGGACAGAACTTTAGCACTTACTGTTGATGCTCTTATTTTGACACAGCTCTCAGACACCTTGAGTTCCCTTGTTTGGTCTACATCCCATGAACATGCAGCAGAGCTGGTCAGCATGGGTGAAGAACAGTTTGTGGATGCCATTAACTCTGCCTTTGTGAGTGTCTCCTTGTGCAGCTGATGCTGTGTTGCAGGGGTATAGAAAGGTGGTTTTGAGTAAGAAAAAAGGCATACCCAAACAGCTAACCCTTTGTAACTATAACACTTGATCTGGTTTACATGGAGAAGAGCATTCAGGAAAATGCAGAATTGAAATTAATAACTAGTCTGGTTTTTTTAGGGTTGTGGGCTGCTGTTAAGCTGATTGACACAGAGCTGTCCAGGCCATGGTTAGCATTGGTCTTTTTGTATTTGAAGCTGTAATACTTTAAAAATTTTGAGCACAGATCTACTAGGTCCCAAATACCTGAGCCTTTGGAACCTGATCCATTGGAAGTGTTCCCAGGGAATGGCTGAGCACATTGCAGCAGGGAATTTAAGAATAAGCTTTGGAGAGACATGGGTTCCACTACTGGTGCTACCTGTTCATCTCCTGAAAAATGGGACTAACATCACCAGCTTCTCAGGAGTTAATAGACATTTAAAATGTGAGAATTGATGTAAAATGCCTGGAACATACCTAGAACATTGTAGGTGCTCAATAAATGAGAAAAGTTGTTCTGGAGTAGACAGCTATCAAGTAATATGGGTGCCAAGTTTTTTGGTCATTTTTTTTGGCCTAAATACCCCATATATATATTTATATAAAATCATTAATAAGCAGTAACATTTATCATTGAGTGCTTATTGGTTCTGTTAGAGTTTTATGTGAATATATTTATGTAATCCTGTAAACCTTTGAGGTGGGTACTGTTCTTACCCTTACTAGAGAGATTAGGATGTTGCCTGACGTCATAAAGCTAGTGGCGATGCTAGCCTTTAAAATCATGCTGGCCCAAGAGCCTGCACTTTTAACTGCTCTGCTACTTCACTAATGATTTCATGCCCAGTTCACAGTGAAGAACTTAAGCTCCTGTGCTGTGTACTAGCAACAAGAATAAAAGGAACTGAACATACTGAAGTGGATTCTAACCTCCACAGTGAATGTTGCCCCTTTCTAGGTCATTTAGCTTGTATTCCTGGCACAGGCCCTGGACCTCTGTAGTGCATTCATCCATCAACAGTTATAAGTGCTTTCTGTATAGCAGGCTGTGGAGACAGACAAATGAGACACAGTCCCTGCTTCCAGGAAGCTCCTAGTCAAATGACAGAGAAAGATGTGTACACAATTTTAGCACAATGACAAGTATATATAGGATGCTGTGTAAGCAGAGGATTGTGGGGAAGTTTCCAAAGAGAGAGACTATCTGGATGCTCAGAGGTGTTACCTTGGTGAAATAAGTGGGTGGAGCAGAGGGGAGTCCCAGGGGCAAAAGGACAGTCACGTGTGGAGCTGTATTGTAGCTGGCATGTACTTACTGAGGGTAGGGACTATTGTTGTTATTTGCCATCGAATCGGACCTGACTCATGGCGACCCCTCCTTGGGTTTCCGAGGCAGTATCACTACAGAAGTAGATTGCCTCATCTTCCTTCTGAGGAGTGGCTGGTGGGTTTGAACCACCAGCCTTCTGATTAGCAGTCAAGTGCCTTAGGCACTACACTACCAGAGGGGACTAGTGAAAGATAAAGCTCAGAGGTAGCCAGGGGCCAGCTCATGAGCCGTTTAGCTTGAGCATAAGCACACTGGGGGAGTGATGGCAGGTGTATATTGTATTCTTTTGAGGCTTGTGATTTGCAATCTTATTCCATTTAGGTCTGTTAGGTGGTTTTGGTTATAAAAATGGGTTTTATTGAAATTTTAATTTCCTACTAATCAAATTTTACCTTTTTTTTATGGCTGTTGCTGCTCAGTGGAGTGATGCTAACCACACGGAGTTCATCGACTCGGCCAGTACTATGTTGCAGCATGCAGTTGCCCTTCTGAAACCCAGTAAGGTCTCAGCTCGCCAGCTGCCCCCAAGTGTAGCCAGGGTGGATGCCAAAAGCCGGGTACTGTTTCCTCTTGGGCTGGGACATGCTGTGGAGTACGTCCGGCCTCGGCTGGCACTCATTGGGTAAGATCATCACAGAGCAGGGCGGCTCCCTCTGTGCCGCTGGAAACCACCTGAACTCTGCTTTATTCTTAGGGATGCAGCCCACAGAGTCCATCCCCTTGCAGGACAAGGTGTCAACATGGGCTTTGGGGATATCTCCAGCTTGGCCCATCACCTCAGTACTGCAGCCTTCAACGGGAAAGACTTAGGTAAGGATCCAGGGACCTTAGAGAAGTATCCAGAGGTCAGAGTTAGGCTCACTCAGTAACTGGGGTGGACATAAAACATACCTAGCTTTCCAGGAGAGGGGAGAAAACTTTATTTTAATAGAGTAAGGATTTAATTTTTCCTCTTTCTAGGCTGCATGAGCCACCTCACAGGTTATGAAACAGACAGACAGCGTCACAACACTGCTCTTCTGGCTGCTACTGACTTACTCAAAAGGCTCTACTCCACCAGTGCCGCTCCAGTTGTGCTGCTGAGGACGTGGGGCTTGCAGGCCACAAATGCAATATCTCCACTCAAAGTAAGGAGTATCTTATGGTTGTCCTAGATTTCTTGCTTGCTCACTGAGGAAAGATTTTGCAAACAACTCTTAATTTCTCTAAATTCTAGATGGCTGTAGAATTACCATCTTTATCTGTGTATCCTCTCTAGTAGTTATGAGCAAAAAAGAACTTGCTGGGCTTGCTGACAGGGCCTAGGTCTAAGCAGTGGCTTTATATATAGGAAGGACTTAAAAACAGGGAATAGGGACTTTTCAAGATAAAGATGCTTAAACTCCTTTTGCTGCTCAGCCAACTACTCTCCTGAGAAATTCCCGTTTAAAGACATTTAAAACTTTTTTTTTTTTTAAGCTAAAACAGTATAGGAACTCTTGAGGGGAGAATACTTCCTGTGGGACTTTGGGGGATTTCATTTGAATGACTTTTCTCCTCCTGCCCTTTTCTGGATCTTGCAGCTGTGTTGAGGTGTCAGTTTAGTGTCTGAGGACCACTCACTTTGTTTCCTTTTTCTCCAGGAACAGATTATGGCCTTTGCAAGCAATTGAACTCTCTTCTTCTGGAGATGATTTTGATGAAAAAAGAAGCATACTATCATGAACATTTTCAATATTTAATTTAATAAATTTACTTTATGTTTAACTTTCCAGTCTTTTTCTCCTCTGCTTATAGAGCCTGTAGAGCCCAAATAATGAGTGACAGCTTGCTTTGAAAGGAGAATATCAACAAAGCCAAGAAAAAGCCCGAAGGTAGACTATTACTATTTGGTTGAGAAGAGCTTTTTATTACTAAATCAAGGTGCTGTGTTACTTATTTTCACTTGTTAACAATCCTTTCTGAAGAAAAGATTTATGTAATTGTGTTTTGATAGGTGTTAAGAATTAGAAATACTCAGTTAATAGCAATAAAATAGCAATTTTAAAATTAATGTTAAAATGCAAATATAAATTGCTTTAACTTTGTTATGTGCGTACTGGGCTTGCTGAAAAGAAAGCTAAATCTTATTAATTCCTCATCACAGCATTGGATTTCAATTTCATTTATGGTTCCTCTCTGGAATACCATTGTCTCTTCAGTATTACAATAAATAACTTAATAGCACAGGTTTGAAGACCTCAGGAACCAGCTCAAAAGGGACAATGTGATTAACAGCAGCATTTGTTGATGTTGGTGGCAGACCCCAGGAGGCAGGGTCTTGCTGTGGGTTTCTAAAGAGCTCACTTCACAGTGCCAGAGATACTTGTGGAAGAGATTTTTTAGGCCTCTGCATAAACTTAACCATCCAAAAGTCTTAATTTGAAAATGAAACAGTCTGCTTTTGAACCAAGCTAAGCTGTCCTTGGAAATAATTTTTGAGGTCATGAGAAGTCTTGCTACTAAAGGGGAGTTTTTCAGGTAAATGTAGAAAATTCATAAGATACAACAGTAAAAGGTGAAAATATCACACATCTTCCTGGAGTCTCAGGAAAAAAAAAAAAAAAAAAAAAAGTGCCTGGAATAAAAGATAGCAGCTGCTGTGAGAAACCGTGTGACTACTGGCAGAATCCAGGAAGGTCACTGTAAGGAAAAGGTCACTTTTCACAAAAAATAAATACCCAAAAGTATGCAAGCTAGAAATCAATCAAAACAGGAATTTTAAGGCACACTTTGCAAGGACTTCCATAACCCACAGAGGATGTCCTTCATGTAATAACATATAGCATTCACTATATGCCAGGCCATGTGCTAAGTATTTTAAATAGGGAAACACATTTACAGAGAGGACACTAACCAGCAATACTAGAATCTGGAAGACCCTTAATAAGAGGCCCAAAGGGTAAACTAAGGGGCAGAAAAGAGATGAACAAATTGTTCTTAAAATGGGTAAGTTGGTTAATTCACCAGATGTTTTATCAAGATGAACTATATAGAGAGGTAAATTTCTGGAGTTAGAATGCATTCACCCAAGAGTTCTGAAAGTATACAGGATGACCAAATGGGACTACTGCACAATCCACCTACTTCGCAAATAGGACCACTGTTTATGAGAACAGCTTCAGATGAGCTCTGGTGATAACGACTTAGAAATTTCACCAAGCCAGAGGAGGCTTTAGTGTACCTCAGGGGGAAAAATCATGGCTTCTAGAGGAACAGCCTCTTAAATCATAGGGAACAGTATTTAGAGTATTATGAGTGATTCCAGCACCCTATATTTTTCTGGTAAAGGGTCTGGAAGCCATGCTGCATGTTAAAGAAAAGCCCTCAAGGACTTGGGAAGAGTTTTCTTCAAATAACTGAACCTCAGACCAGTGGGAAGACAGGTAGGTTGCAACTAGATATAGGGAGAAACTTCTTAGCATCAATCAGTCCCAAATGGAAGGAACTGTCTGAACACGACATGCCTAACAAGTTGGGTAATAACCTTTAGAAATGTTAAGGGAATTTTGTACTGGCTGGAAGGTTGCATTAGACCTTTAGGCCATTTTCAATTTTAGAGATTCTATTTATGTACTAGCATTCTTTGAGGAAGGTAATAGGTATGTTAGTAAAAGTCAGTTTGAAAAGTTTGAACAAATTTCATATTGGATTGAAAACAAAACTAAAATTTGGAGGATAGGATGATAGTAATTTGCCTAGGGCCTTCACAACTCAAAAAAAAAAAAAACCAAACTCACTGCCATCAAGTCGGATCCGACTCATAGTGACGCCTCCTTGGGTTTCTAAGGTAGTAACACTACGGGAGTAAATTGCCCAGTCTTCCTTCCGAGGAGTGGCTGGTGAGTTTGAACCGCCAGCCTTCTGGTTAGCAGTCAAATGCTTTAGGCACGACGACACCAGAGACAAAGCAGATGTTAATTATTTATTGAATCAATAGAGAAAGTTATAAACATCAGGGTCCTAGGGATTGGTATGAAGGCCAGGCGTATTTAACAATTTTTGTGATAAGGTTGAAGGACAGGGTGTCTACTGAGAAAGTTCTTTGTTTGAGGAGATAGGAACTTTCCAGGAAAGAAACGAGGTAGAGAAGCCAGACCGTAGGAAGGTCTTTCAAGTTTAAGAGCACAAGGCTAAGTAGACAGGAAGTAAATGATACTCACGTGGGAAAGTACAAGATAATGAATTTTTCAGGAAACTGTCCACAAAAGCAAGAGCTCTGAGCTCTCAAACGCAGAAAGAGAACCTGAGTCATTAAATATGGTTCTCTGAAAATGCTGGTGCACACGGTCCTGATGTGGCCCCAAATGGCCAATCATCTTAAAGTGGGATGCCATCGAGAAGGGTACAAGAAACCGTGGAACCTGACAGATAACTCAGAGGATGTACCTAAAATGACAAGGGTCTGGGGTAGGACAAGATATGCTATTTACGGAGAGAATTAAAAGGGCAAACTGAAAGAGGTTATAAGCAAAATCTATAACCCCTGAATAGTACAGATACTTAACCAGAGACGAAAATGCTAGGGCATGGTTGCATTTCTTAGAAATACAGAGAAGACAAATTTTTAGGTGTGGTTAGGTGCCCTCGAGTTGGTTCTGACTCATAGTGACCCTGTGTACAACAGAACAAAACACTGACTGGTCCTACGCCATCCTCACAATCATTGTCACGTTTGAGCCCATTATTGCTGCTACTGTCAATCCATCTCGTTTAGGGTCGTCTTTTTCATTGACTTTCTAAGATAAGTTTGTTGTTGTTGTTGTTGTTATGTGCCGTCGAGTCGACCCCGACTCATAGCGACCCCTCCTTGGGTTTTCGAGGCAGTATCACTACGGAAGTAGATTGCCCCATCTTCCTTCCGAAGAGTGGCTGGTGGGGTTGATTCACCAGCCTTCTGGTTAGTTAAGGCACACTTTGCAAGGACTTCCATAACCCA
>NW_006921666.1:8424728-8436922 GCF_000298275.1 Orycteropus afer afer | reverse complement strand
GGGTTTGAACCGCCAGCCGTCTGGTTAGCAGGCAAGTGACTTAGCCACTTTAGGACCATAGAAAGCACTGTAAACATATTAGCTTGGGAGGTGGTACTGACCCTAAACACACACACAGGCATACACACACAGACACATACATTAGTGTTGTTGTTATGTGCCATCAAGTCGGACCCGACTCATAGCGACCCCTCCTTGGGCTCCCGAGGCAATATCACTACGGAAGTAGATTGCCCCATCTTCCTTCCGAAGAGTGGCTGGTGGGTTTGATTCACCAGCCTTCTGGTTAGCAGTCAAGTGCCTTAGGCACTATGCTACCAGAGCTCCCTACATTAGTGTAGGGTTGGATATATTCATTAATTACAGGGTTAAATGATAAAAAGTTGTATAAAAAGTGGGCTCTACAAGGCACCCATACCCTCCCAAAATATGTTCCTAGATATTGGATCACTTCCATTCTTAAGACTGCAATTCTGTGCAGTTAGGAGTTGCTCAAGACTTGCACTATGTCGGAGAGAACCCATCCTGCTAAGATGTTGGATAGCTCTTGGGTGGATGATGGGAACTAGTGCAGCACTGGCTCATGTAAGAACTTTTGATACAGTACCTTTTTTCCCTTGAATCACACATGAAATGCAAAACTGAGGTTTGTTTGTTTTTTGGAGGGGTGGGGTAGGGCAGAATTGGGGGAGAAAAAAATACAGGTATTGAAGGTCATGGGATTGTAGTTGGTCAACTTAATTTAGAGTATAAGATGAAATCTGAAATGTTCAAAGGAATGAGGCACTCAAAGGGTTGAAATAAGATTTTTCTTTGGTTCCCAAGGACCTGTTCCAAGTCTCTCACTCCAAGGTCAAGTTCTACAACTATTCTTTTTGGCTCATAGAGCTCTCTGGGCACACAAAGAATGTCAAAGATTTAGATTCTAGTGTTAGCTGTGCACTCAGAGTGGTTAGATAACAGTTCACATTAGATGTGTAAAAGTAATTAAACCCAAATCCCTTGGCTCAAGGGCAAGACCCATCTACAAAAGCCCTTTCTCCAGATTCAGCTAGCAGCTGGGCTCCAGGCCATGCTGACCCCCAACTAGCTCATAACATGACTGAGTCCTCTCCTCCTCCCTTAAAAAAGGTCCTTGCTGAGTGTGCAGACCCAGAAGTACTTGGCTTCAGTGGGTGATATCCAGAGACTGCAACAGATGAAAGGTGGCCCCCAAGGCCCAGCCTGTCTCTATGTTGTTCACTTTCTTTGCGAGCTGTTGAAAGAAGAGAAAAAAAAAAGTCGTCTTCACATTTTCATCCAATTTTCAACTCTTAGCAAGCATGGCACTTGGGCAGATACTATCTGCAAAGAGCACCCACATGATCAAACCAGTGCAAAACTTGACAGTGGCCAGTCTTTGGAGGCTTCTCACTATCCCTGTCTGTAACAGTTTCCCTCCTCCCCTGGCCTGCTGCTCCCACACCTGCCATTCAGATCCTGGGATGCTTCTGGTCCAGGAAATGGTCCCACTCAGGTCTTGGAAACAGGACCTCAGGCTTCTGAACCGTTCCCTAAGTCTGAAACTAAACAGTGTCCTTTGCTTTATTTTTAGAAACACCAGTTTCTGATAAGGCAACTAACAATCAGTTGTTAATGGATGTGGTAGAAAGGGCACATTCAGTAGTTGGGAATAGATTTAGTGACAGGAAAGAACATCCCAAACTTCTTAATCATACTATGTAAGCAACTGCCTCTTGAGTACTAATAATAACCAACTTGGGCATTTAAGGCATTCTAGGCCACTCTGTACAAAGCATGAATCTAGGAAAATTGGAAGTTGTCAAAAATGAAATGGAACACAAAGATTGATATCCTAGGTATTAGTGAGCCGAAATGGACTGGTATTGGCTATTTTGAATCAGATAATCACATGATCTACTATTCCAGGAATGACAAATTGAAGAGGAATGGTGTCACATTCATTGTCAAAAAGAGTATTTCAAGATCTGCCTGAAGGACAATGCTGTCAAGTGACAGGATAATATCCATACGCCTACAAGAAAGACCAGTTACTACTACTGTCATACAAATTTACACAACAACCACTAAAGCCAAAGATGACGAAATTGAAGACTTTTATCAACCTTTACACTCTGAAATTGACCAAACATGCAATCAAGATGTATTTTTTATTCTGCAAAACACTGCATAATGTGGATGAACTTGGAGGACATTTGTTATTGTTATGTGCCATCGAGTTCAACCCGACTCATGGCGACCCCTCCTTGGGTTTCCAAGGCAGTATTACTATGGAAGTAGATTGCTCAACCTTCCTTCTGAAGAGTGGCTGGTGGGTTTGAATCGCCAGCCTTCTGGTTAGCAGTCAAGTGCCTTAGGCACTGTGCTACCAAAGCTCCCTGGAGGACATGCTGAATGAAATAAGCCAATCACAGAAGGACAGATATTGTATTAGTTGATTATTGTAAAAAGTCAAAGGTTTGTATATGGAAGAAAACTTTGTTGGTTACCAGTGGTAGGAGAAGTGGGGACGGAACACTGCAAAATTAAAAAAAATAAATAAAAAAGATGTATTGATTATTGTTGGTGATTGGAATGTAAAAGCTGAAAGCAAGAATCACAGGTTAAAAAAAAATCACAGGTAGTTGGAAAATATGGCCTTGGTGACAGAAATGACACCAGAAATCACATGACATAATTTTGCAAGACCAACAACTTATTCACTGCAAATAAATTTTTCAACATCATAAGCGGTGGTCATACACATGGACCTTGCCAGATGGAATACTCAGGAATCAAATCAACTACATCTGTGGGAAAAGGTGATAGACTCAATATCATCAGTCAAAATAAGGCCAGGAGTTGATTGTGGAACACCATCAACTACTCATATGCAAGTTGAAGCTGAAGAAAATTACAAGTCCATGAGAGCCGAAATGTGACCCTAATTATATCTCCCTTGAATTTATAGTAGACCATCTGAAAAACAGATTTGACACATTGAACACCACTGACTTAAGACTAGACAAGTTGTGGAATGACATCAGAAACATCATACATACATGAAAAAAGCAAAAGGTCATTAAAAAGACAGGAAAGGAAGAAAAGACCAAATTGGATATCAGAAGAGCTCTGAATATTGGTCTTGAAAGGCAAGTAGCTAAAGCAAATGGAAAAAATGACAAGATAAAGGAACTGAACATAAGATTTCAAAGGGCAGTTTGAAAAGACAGAGTAAAGTATAACACACTATGCAAAGATCTGGAGTTAGAAAACCAAAATGGAAAAACCAGCTCAGTATTTCACAAGCTGAAAGAACTTGCAGTGCTGTGAATTACTTGGTATGGCTTTTCTAGCCTAGTCTTTCTAACTCCCACCAGATTACTGGGTGGGACCATGCAAGTAAGGTGTATAGAACTCTGATCTTGGGATTGGTTAGTTCTGTCACTCTGCCAGGCTTAAAATGAGCTTTCCTAGAGACAGGGAATCTCACTACCATCAAGAGAGAAGAGCTGGAGGTGAAGTGGAGCACATCCTTGGACCTGAGATCCCTGCGCTGGACCTCCTTGGCTGAGATGCCCCAGTGAAGAGACACCCTGGCAGAGAGACAACCTAGTGGACAGATGCCCCAGCAGAGAGAGGGTGGCAGTGGAACCAAGAGGCATGAGACAAAGCAGCAGGCTCACCTGGCCTACAGAAGCAAGGCCAGGACGAGAAGCCAAGGGTCAGACGGGTGTCTGAGGGCACAGCAAAGGGGAGACTGTCCTGATCAAAGAGCTGTATCCTGAGCTTGTTCCTGAACATGAACCTGTTCCTGAATTACTTCCCTAATAAACCCCATAATCAAGAGTATTGTCTGTGAATTCTGTGTGGCCACTGCAACAAATTATCTAACCCAGAAGAGAAGTAGTGAGTACCGTGAGAGGGATGGTTGGTGTCAAAGTTGGTAAAAAGGCTGGAGGATGGTGGCATGTCTGGCCTCATAGGAATAAGCCTTGGGCTGCTGATGGTGATTCTGTCTTCCTCTTGTGAAGTTAGAGGAGGTCAGAAGATGCCACCTCCATGTCCTTTTTGTAGAACTGAAAAAAAAATTCAAGCATCGAGTTGCAGTATTGAGGGATTCTATGGACAAAATATTAAATTATACAGGAAGCATCAAAAGAAGATGGAAGGAATACACAGAGTCACTGTAACAGAAAGAATCAATTGATGTTCAGCTATTTCAGGAGGTAGCATATGACCAAGAACCAATGGTATTGAAGGAAGATGTTCAAGCTGCACTGAAGGAATTGGCAAAAAACTAGACTCCAGGAATTGATGGAATACCCATTGAGATGTTTCAACAAACAAATGCAGCACTGGAGGCACTTACTCGTTTATGCCAACAAATTTGGAAGACAAACCTGGCCAACTGACTGGAAGAGATCGATATTTGCACCCATTCTAAAGAAAGATGATCCAATAGAATGTGGAAATTATTGAACAATATTATTAACATCACACACAAGTAAAATTTTGCTGAAGACAATTCAAAAATGGTTGAAGCAGAACATTAACAGGGAACTTCCATAAATCAAGCTGGATTCAGAAGAGGATGTGGAATGAGGGATATCATTGCTAATATCAGATGGATCTTGGCTGAAAGCAAAGAATACCAGAAAGATGTTTACCTGTGTTTTACTGACTATGCAAAGGCATTTGACTGTTTGGATCACAACAAATTTGGATAATGTTGCAAAGAATAGGAATTCCAGAATACTGAATTTTGCTCATGAGGAACCTGTACATAGACCAAGAGGCATTTGTTCAAACAGAACAAGGGGATAGTGCCCGGTTTAAAATCAGGATGGGTGTGTGTCAGCGTTGTATCCTTTCACCATGTTTATTCAGTCTGTATGGTAAGCAAACAGGCTGAGAAGATGGACTATATGAAAAAGAATGTGGCATCAAGATTGGAGAAAAACTCATTAACAACCTGTGATATGCAGATAATACAACCTTACTTGCTGAAAGTAAGACTTAAAGCACTGATGAAGATCAAAGACTACACTCTTCAGTATGGATTACACTTCAACATAAAACAAAAGTCCTCACAACTGGACCAATACATGGATCACGATAAATGGAGAAAAGATTGAAGTTGTCAGGGATTTCATTTTACTGGGATCCACAATGAACACCCATGGAAGCAGCAGTAAAGAAATCAGACATCGTACTGCACTGGGCAAATCTGCTGCAAAAGACCTTTTAAAAGTGTTAAGAAGCAAAGTTGTCACTTTGAAGACTAAGGTCTGCCTAATCCAAGCCATGGTATTTTCAGTTGCCAGATATACTTGTAAAAGCTGGTCAATGAGTAAGACAGAAGAAGAGCTTATGCCTTTGAATTGTGGTGTTGGCAAAGAATAGTGAAATACCACGGCCTGCTGAAGAACGAACAGATCTGTGCAGTTGGAATGCTCCTGAGAAGTGAGAATGGCCAGACTTCGTCTCCCTTCTTTCATCATGTGGTCAGAAGGGACCATTCCCTGGAGGAGGATATCATGCTTGGTAAAGTAGAGGGTCAGCGAAAAAGGGGAAGACCATGAACAAAATGGACACAGTGGCTGCAACGATGGGCTCAAGGATAGCAAGGATTGTGAGGACAGTGCAGACCTGGGCAATGTTTCATGCTATTGTACACAGGGTCGCCGTGATAGGAGCTGGCATGACAGCACCTACCAATAGGCCAGAGACTGTGCCTTGAGTAGCTCAGTGACTTTGGGCAAAATTTTGGCCCCAGTTTTTTTCAACTATGTAACAAGAGTATTAGATTAATGTTTACCAAATTATTTTCTTCAGAATGCTAGGGGTTCTTGAAAGTGCTTCACAGGGGAAAGGGGAGGCCAGTAGTGAAGGAATTCCAGGCCCTCGGCCTATGCTTCAACCAGAATAGCTCCACCCTTTTAGTTTTATATTATTGACATTCTGCCTAAGCTGTTGTTGAATAAAGATGCTACCAGCACCACCGCTAAAAAAGTTTGAAAACCAGTCCTAACTTCTGTAACACAACAGTTTTGTGTCGACCTAATGAACTCTGGTCTAATTACTGTGCTGAAAACTGAGGAGAATGGCATTTGAATCATTCTCTTAATTGGCTCATTTAATTTTGGGGTAGCACTGGTTATAAGGTGTAGAGGGTATAGGCAGTTTGAGGCTTAATCTGGGACACTTGAGTCAAATTGGTATGGCCTCCTTCCAAAATGCTCTTCCTTTGTCCTCAAAACTGGGTTGCCAGCCTGTGGGTACAGATACTGAAGTGATCTTTGGGGCAGGGACAGACTCTCCATCTTTAATGCTTCATTTAAATTCTGCCTGCAATGAAATCATAGGAACTAAAAGTATGCCAGTACTGGAAATTACAGAAAAATTTCCTTAAATACTTGACTATTGTTGATGTTTAAGTAGAAGCAAGGACCTCTGGTGGCACAGTGGTTAAAGCACTGGGCTGCTAACCAAAGGTGGGCAGTTTGAACCCACCAGCCACTCTATGGGAGAAAGATGTGGCCGTCTGCTTCTGTGAAGATTTACAGCCTTGGAAACCCTATAGCGCAGTTCTACTCTGTCCTATAGGATTGCTATGAGTCAGAATTGACTCCATGGCAGTGGGCTTTTATTTTATTTTATTTTAAGTAGAGGCAGTTGTTAACTCAGTATGTGTGGAGAGGCTTGGGCTGATCTCTATTGTCCACAAATCTATCCCGTTGGTATGAAATGCCTCCACTAATAGTAATACCAACTCATCATGTACAAGGCACTGTGCTTTACAGGCATTAGCTCACTTAATTTGCATCAACAGCCCTATGAATCAGGTTGTGTAAGGAACCTAAAAGTTAGAAGGTAAAGTAAACCACCTAACGTAACAGAGCTAGTAAACTTGCAGAATCTGAACTTGAACCGAGATCTAATGCGCACAGAGCCCGTGCTTTAAGCATCACACTGCACTTACTCTACTAGCAAGCACATCTTCTGTGTTAATAAACTTTAAGCACTTTATCATCTTGGCAGATATAGTAACATATTAAGTCCAGACAGCAAGTATGAATGAGTTCAATGAAATCTGTATAACACAAGAAACAGGCAATAAAAACTCAACTGGAACTGGGGAAACAGGCAGGGGTAGTGGCACAAGGAATGGTGGGGGGTTTGTAAGACGATTACAGTCAATCTACTTACTTCATCTCAAAGTTCATAAAGTCTTGTGCCATAGCTAACAGACTGCAGGTTCTTTAAGGACAAAGGTTATATCTTAATCATCTTGGTAACTGTAATGTGCAATTACTCAATTATGGAATAGAAGAAAACAAATGGGATGTGTAAAACACATGTGTTTGGTATAAAAAGAAACAAAAAAACAAACTCACTGCCATCAAGTTGATTCTAACTCATAGTGACCCCCATTGGGTTTCCAAGGAGGTAAATCTTTACAGAAGTAGACTGCCCCATTGCCTTCTGCAGAGCAGCTGGTGGGTTTGAGCCACCAACCTTCTGGTTAGCAGTCAAATGCCTTAGGCACTATGCCACCAGAGCTCCTGTGTTTAGTATAGATATGTTAATATAGATAAAGTAGAGTCAGCATGTGCTGAAATAGATGGAGAGAGACGGGAGGACACAGAGGCACCTAGGATTCAAGAGGCACTCAATATATACAAGGAAGACATAAAATATTCAGACACACTACACATGCGTGCATGAGGCATTTAATATTCAAGAGTCACTCACTGGTGACACTCTTACGGCCTCTCAGGTCCTCTGCCAAATCAAACCCATCTAATGGGCTAATGGCTAAGCTAAAGCTACTGGCCAAGTATACCCACACCTGTACCACTCTGAACAGAGCAAGTTTGTGTGATGGCCCAGGCACTGTCCATCTGTTGGGGCCATTGATCAAACTTCAGTTTATAACTGTACCATCAGTGGCAAAGAAGGAGGCAGGATGTATGAGTATTGTATAACAAAGCATTCAGGAAGTTGTGGCACTGCACTCTTCCTGCATCCTGTCCTAAGTCTATTCACCTATTCCTTATCTTTTCCCTAATTTTTAAACTGATTCATTAAGTCCTAGGATTTGGGCATCTTATCTGGGTCCGTGAACTTTTCTGTTCTGTGATCTTGGGGAGAGCTTACCTGGTAATTTACTTAGAGGCTACCAATGCATCAAAGTAACTTCCTACATTCATGTGTCTAATACAGTACTTTGTTTACAGACCAAATAAAAATACACAATTTTACCTATAGCCATTCTGATTATTAAACAAGTTCTTGACTCCTTCCTCTCCCCCACAAAAGAAGACTGTTACAAGACTCCTACCTTTAAGATGGTGCTGTCTGCAAAGCCAAAGCCATCCTTTAACAAAGCTGTGATGTAACTAAGATCCATGCACAGAAAAGGGCTCCCTGAGGTGAAGTTTTCTAAGTTATCACACACTGAAAGTGAGAGAGAAAACATTCAAATTTGCAACTGACAGGTGTTTTTTGATTTTCTCTGAATACACATTTAAAATAGGCAAAGCAGAATTCACCATGTGGTTGATGCCTGGGCTTCTCAGATGCAAAAACTGTACAGACTGACTCTGAAAGTCATCAATTTCTTAAGAAATTCCCAATTTCTGATGTTACATCTTATCTACTCAAATTTACACGCATCCTAGTTTATCTGGTAAATTTCTATGACCTCTGTGTGGAGGCTTAGTTCTAAGTTCCTTACCTACTGTTAATGCTGAGCCCCAGAAGGTAAGGAAATACCAGTTTGCCCAGCTTTGGGGACACTGGCTAAGAGCATTTCTATTTTAGATCAACTCTTTCCAGGAAGCCTCTGTATCTTGTGCCCATGTATTCTGGTGCTCAGTGTTTCATTAACACTGATTATTTGAAGGAAGGATGGAAGAAAGAGTTGTAGAAAGACACAAAAGGTATTTATTCACTATTTCCCCAAAGCCTCTTACATCCCCATATGCTTGCCCAGATTCTATGCTACGTAATGCTTCTAACTCCTGGCAAAGACTGGGAGACTCAGGGAGGAAAAGGGCCTTTTGAGAGGCTTGCTGAGTTGACTGCAGTGCATTAGGTCACTTTCCAGTCACTGGGATGGGCAGGCACAGCCTCAGGCTCATCCCTGAGGGCCTCCACTGACACTTACCTTCCCTGGCTTTTTTTCCAAAATCTTCAACTTTCAAAACACCCCCTTTTTCAAAGTCTGAAATGAAACAGAATAGTAACTGATGTCAAAACGTCTTCAAGGAAACCTAAGGTAATTCATCCTAGTGATATTAACAATAATGAAAAATTAGAAATAAAATTTCCAGCATTAGAGAAGGGGATAACAAACATGACATACCCATACAATATAATCTGTGCAGCCACATTAGCTGTTTTTAGAAGGTAAGATTATTCGATTTTTCCTTTGTCAGCGTGTATTAAATTTTATACAAGAAACATGTGTCACTGGATTTTCAGTTTTAAAACTGTTTTAAAATGGTAAAGACGTTTCTACTCTTTTCTTCTCTAAAATCCCCTGAAAACAATAAGGAAATGAGGAACAGAAACATAGTCCATCACCAAAGAAACTAGAAGACAACTGTAATCCTGAATCACAGTATCTGAGGAAGGGATAGCACATGCAGTGAAGATCAGACAAGAGTTTGGGAGGAAGCTGGGTGCTGTTGCTGCCACTGTTCACAAAGTCTGGAGGCCCAAGGGTTAGAGGCAATCAAAACCCTATAAACCAAGGGGCTTGGTGTATGTGAGCGTCTGTGGGCATGCTGCAGGACCCTGTTTGGCACTGGGTTTGGTAGTAGAGACAGGGTAGACTGAGGAGACAGCTGGTGGGGGAGAGACTGAGCTGTGAGCAGCCTTCCAGCTTGGATCTCTGTCAGCAGGGAAAATAAAGCCTAAAAAGCATACACACACTAACACCCCCCGTCCCCTGTGTCATACAGAGCATCACTGTGGACCAGAGATGTCTTGCTTTCTTAGAACAGTGCCTGGACCCCACTCCCATATGATCCTCCTATAAACAGTTGGTGCTAAAAGAACTTGCATCATTTGATATGAGTAATGATAAAGAAAATGATGAAATATAGCTAGGAAAAACAGAAAGATTCAATAAGAAAAAAGAATAGGAAAAAGCAAAACAAATGATAGCAAAAGACACACCAGAGAACTCCCAAGGAACAGATGAAAATCATGACCACGGTAACCCCAAGATCTTAATGAAAATGGCATGAACAGCTCTCTTTCAGAAAAGACAAAACACAGATGGAAAAATGTGAACAAATGGTAAATTCAGGATAAGGACACACAGGGGTTCATTGTTCTATCTTGCACATTATCTACAAGAATTTGATAATTTGCAAATAAAAAGTTAAGAAATAAATCACAGAATTTTTTTTAAAAAAATGCCTCTTTAAAACAAGAGCTCCCCGGGACCATAGTTGCAGGGGACATCAAGCTCAATTGGCATTACACAGTACACAAAACATTGTTCCACCTCCTACTTTGGCGAGTAGCGACTGGGATCTTAAAAGCTTGCAACCAGCCATCAAGATGCAACAAATGGGTCTCTCCTTGTCCAGAGCAAAGAAGAATGAAGGAAACCAAAGATTCATGGAAACAATTAGTCCTCGTTACTGGTACACCATGTGATCCTCAGCCTATATGACCATGAGACCAGAAAAACTAGATGGTGCCCAGCTACCACTGTCAACCACTTGGAGGGGGATCTATGTAGGAGAGATCCTGGATACAGAGGGAGAACAATGTGGAACAAAACTCAAAATCATTTGAGGTGGGGGGACCAGGTTTGCTGGTTCTGATAGAGCCTAGTGGAACCACTGAGACTATGGTCCCTAGCTGCCCTTCAGGTCTGGAATTAAACCCACACCAGTGGCTTCCAGCCAAACAAAAGACAGGCATATGAGCTGAACATTTGTCTGAGGTAGATACACTCCTTAGAGGGAACAATCATGGGAGGAAGCAGGGCTATTTATGTACATGGAGACAGTTCAGGGGGCAGGAGTACATGGAGGGATGGACACAGGGAAGAGGTAACTATCAGGAGGAAGTGGGAAGGGAGCTGTTGCATTGGGGTAAATTGTAGTCAATGTCATGAGACAATGTGATTGTGAACTGCTGTATAGAAACTGAATTTGTTCTGTAACCTTTCACCCAAATCACAATGAGAAAAAAATGTTGCAGAACTTGAAGGATGTAATCAGTGTCACTGAATTGGACATGTAGAAATAGTTGAATTAATGTATGTTCTGCTATGTATATTCTCAACAACAAAAAATAAATTCTATTGAAAAACAAAACAAGAGCTCCCATACCTTCTTGAAGGAGCTAATAAATCATTAGGAAGAAATGACAAGAAGAAAGCCACAAGAATTAACAACTATAAAATAGAGATTAACAGGCACAGGCAAGGGACAAGGAAGACAATAAAGGTAAGCCAAGAGAAATGGGAAAAAAAATATATTCAAAGATATGATTCACAAAGGGAGCTCTGGTAGCGTAGTGCCTAAGGCACTTAACTGCAAACCAGAAGGCTGGTGGTTCAAACCCACTAGCCACTCCTCGGAAGGAAGGTTGGGCAATCTACTTCCGTAGTGATAACCACCTCGGTAACCCAAGGAGGGGTTGCTATGAGTCGGGTCCGACTCGATGGCACATAACAACAAAAACATAATTCACAAAAAGTTTCCAAAAATAAAAGATTAGAACCTTCAGATTGAAGGCAGATATTACAGTGACTGAAGGAAACCTGATAGATAATGATCTCCAAACTAAAACTCACTGCCATGGAGTCAGTTCCTACTCATAGTGACCGCCATTGGGTTTCCAAGGCTACAAATCTTTACGGGAGCAGACTGCCTCATCTTTATTCCACAGAGCAGCTGGTGAGTTTGAACTGCTGACTTTCTAGTTAGCAGCCAAATGCCTTATCTACTGTACTACCAAAGTGAGCCTATGTTGTTGTTGTTGTTATGTGCCGCTGAGTCAGCCCTGACTCATAGCGACCCCTCCTTGGGTTTTCGAGGCAGTATCACTACGGAAGTAGGATAGCCCAACCTTCCTTCCGAGGAGTGGCTGGTGGGTTTGAACCGCCAGCCTTCTGGTTAGCAGTCAAGTGCTTTAGCCACTATGCTACCAGAGCTCCT
>NW_006921666.1:8411892-8423703 GCF_000298275.1 Orycteropus afer afer | reverse complement strand
TTTTTTTTTTTTTTTTTAAACCGAGTTAAATTGTTACTCAAGCATAACCCATTAAACCCATTGCTGTATAGTTGATTAGGACTCATAGTGATCCTGTAGGACAGGGGAGATGTGCCCCATGGGGTTTCTAGGGCTGTAATCTTTATGGAAGCAGACTGCCTCATCTTTCACCCACAGAGTAGCTGGTGGGTTCAAACCACTGACCTTTTTGGTTAATAGCCAAATGCTTAACCACTGAGCCTCTATACTCAAGTACACAGGTCACAAATATTTCCAAACATGAAAGAACTTTGTACAAACAGTTCCTGTGAATACTTCTTACAGAAATTCCCAGAGCCAATCAAGAGATAAATATGGAAACTGTGGTAACAGCTGGCAGTTCTCATATAAATGTAGGACTAAGACTAAAACAACTGCAGGAAATAAGCAGAATATAGATGTTGTAAATGATGATGACGTAGAACTAATAAAACTAACAAATGCAGAGAAGAGCAGAGTAAGAGTGGGCAGTATCTTCAATAGAATGGGGCCAATATATCATTTAAATAACAGGTGTATTTAAACGTATAAAAGCAAATAACAAAACTACTACTATAATACCACCAACCAAAATTTTAGAAACAGAAGAAAGGTAGGAAAGGTGAGAAGAAGCAAATGCATCCTAATTTCATTGTTTATGATGGGGAATCAATAGATACTCGCTAAAAAAAAAGACAAAATATATAAAATAGAATAAAATAAAATAGAACTAAAAATAGAATTAAGGACGTCTCACTTAGGAGAAAGAACACACACTAAACAAGACAAAATCTAACAAGCCATTTAAAATGATTAAAAGATGATGGAAAATTAAAAAAAAAAAGACATTAAACTCAAAAAGCATAACCATAACCAAAAAGAAGACAGTCAATTTCATCCGTCATGTCACTAAGTGTAAATGGTATACATTAAAAGAAATAGGAGTCCTGGTAGCACATTGTTTAAATGCTTGGCTGTTAACCCAAGGGTTGATGGTTCAAATCCACCAATCGTTCCACAGGAGAAAGATGTGGCAGTTGGCTGGCTTCCTTAAAGGTTTATAGCCTTGGAAACCCTATGGGGCAGTTCTACTCTGTTCTACAGGGTCACCATGAGTTGGAAATGACTTGATGGCAACAGGCATTAGAAGAAATGAAATTTTAGACCGGAACACAAAGTAAAATCCAACCCTAAGCTGTATACATGACAAACACCTCTAATCAAAATGACTGAGAGAGCTAAAGTAAAAGGCAAGCTCAAGGCAAGGCAGGCAGATGAAAACAGGGAAAGGAGAGGCCACAATCCTGATATGGATGAAGTTGATTTCAGGGCAAAAAGCTTTACACAAAACAAGAGGACTGCTTTTGAACAAAGAAGATGCAGTCCATAATACAGATCTAATAGCATTGCCACTAAATGATACAGCATATAACTTTAAAAGCAAAAATACGGGAAAGATAGGAGAAGCAAAAACATACTAGTAAATAGGAAATTATTTCTTATCTCTGAGGCCACAGCAGCTCATACATACACTCCACATCTAAACAAAAGTATTACTTTTTGTGATAAGAACAAAATGTTATTAGAAAGGAGCAGGAGGAAACTGGGATGATGCCTGTATTATCTCAAATGTGGAGATGGTTTCACAGGCATACACACATGGCAAAACTCAGCAGAGTTTCCACTTTAAATGTGTGCATTTTAGTGTATGTCACTTATGCCCTAATAAAGATGCTGAAAAAAATAAAGACTTTATGTATAGTTGTTTAAGTCACCTTTTAGCTCCAAAATATTCTAAATCATTTTCCACTTCCACTTGAGTGACTAGGTCATTCCAACAGCCAGCACCGGAGAAGAGTCGGTAATCATCCCTAATAAAGCATTTCATATACCCTTTTCCCTTCACCTTCCCTACCCCAGCCCTGTTTCCTCTCTGGGCTGATTCCTGGAGTCAACTTACCAATCATGTCTGTGTCAACAGCTCGATCATAATAGTAAGAGAAGGCATAGAAGGAGCTTCTCTGGACCTCATCTGGTTGGTGAAGCTTTCCTTGTACCACCCTCTGCACTTCAGCATAGCAGGGCTCAAAGCCCATCTCCCCTGCCAGGGCAAAGATGCACAGGGATATGGTGAGAAAATGGCAGAGGAAGGGCCACTATCAGAAGCAAGCTGCTGGAGCCAATAAGATCAAGGAAAGCAAGAGGAAGCTGAGGTTCAAGACAAAAGGGCTTTTGAGCAAACTTTTGTAGCCTCACTCCTTTCCATGGCAGCTCCCCTCCCTAATCTGTATTCACCAAAGACAGCTATAGCTGAGCTTGAGCGGCTGCATCTAGTATTATGTTCCATGGTATTTATGAGCAAGTATCCAAGAGATCACCTGGATCTTTCACTGGGAAATGAAATTTCTTCCTTGATTTCAAGGCCTGTGCCTTTTATAATATTCGATAGTCTTCTTACTGTCTTTTTTTTTTTTTTTTTTTTACTATAACTTAAATAGCTAAACATTAACTTAACCTGAAACATGTTTCACCTCGCTTGAAGGCAGAGGCCTTTTAGTGCACTAGATCTAGCGTAACAAATCCAAGGCCAGGGAAAGACTGCAGAACAAAGAGTGACAGCTGCCTGTTTGCTGTCAGTCACATTATTCTTTGGAAGTATACTAAGATTTATTTGGAATGAGTCCCTGCAACACAACAAGTTTTTACTGAACACTGGAAAAGTTTCTTTTGGGACTTGTGGTAGTTAAGGTTGTATGTCAACTTGGCTGGGCCAGGTTTTGAGTGGCTTGGCAGCTGGATATAGTTATTCCCCATGATGAGGCTGGTAATCAACTCCATGGTGGAATCTACTGTGAGCAGCTGAGTAGATGCCTTAGGGATGTGGTCTGCTCCCAATAAGTAAGGAGAAGCTTTAGGAATGGCCTGCAGCTTTTGGCACGCTTGAATCCTGCATGTAGCTAAGTCATTGTTCAGCAGCCTGCCAGGTTGTCTGCCCATCTTGGGACTCTTAATAGACCCGAATCAATGGCCTGCCATATGGTTTGGTAATACTGGGATTGTGCCTTTTTACTAGTTGACCTTGGATTTGTCAGCCTCAGCAGCCAGCAGCTAGTGAGTGAAGAAAGCCTCCAGGTTCAGTGGGCCAGGAACAAAAGGCAGCACTGAAGCCCAAGGCTGAGGGGCTTTCACCCAGCCCCTAGAGCCTGGCACTTTGAACTTGGACTTCTAAACTCCAAAACTGTAAGAGAATAAACTCCTGTTTGTTAAAGTTATCAATTTGTGGTAAATTCTTTTAGAACAGCACTAGGTAACCAAAACAGGACTCTTCCAGAACTAATACTGTCAAGGTAATTTTAACCAGTAGAAAAACATCACTTGCCTTCTTGGTTGCCACCATACTGGTATTTCACACCCCCAAAGATCCATTCTGCTTCCAACCATCTTGGTAGACAGGCACTTCGGAAGGTCTGTCCATCAATCCCTGGAAGAAACCAGAGCACAAAGTTGTATGACACAAGGATGTGAGAGATAGTAGGAAGGGCAAGCAAGAAACCACTAGGGGTCAAAGGAATCATGAGGGTGGCAGGGTCTTAAAATCTTACGACTATATCCTATCACAGGAATTCTTTTCTTTTTCTTTTTCTTTACAGTTAAGTGGTTTATTAAGGAAGTAACAGGGTACAACTCGGGATCAGGATCAAAGTCTACACCTCAGATCAAAATCAGGAAGCATGTAGGCAAATTCTCCCTTCTTCCGTGTATGACTCTAAGCTACTCTTGGTAGTGAAGGCCTTCTCTTGGTCCCTTTTAGCCTTGCAAGCAAGCATAGGCCCTTCTCTGCTATGCACGCCTCCTCTCAGCCCCTGGAGGACAGGCTCCTTTTGGCCCTGCCATCTGTCAGCTCCAGCTCTGTCATGGGGCCCTTCTGGGCCTATTGTTGCTGGCTCTGATGCCAGGCTCCATCCGGGCCTCTTGCTGTTTTCAGTATTATAGCCCTTGACTTGTGTTGCGGTTCTTTTAGGAGCTTCCTTGCCGCCTTTCTCTTTCTGCTTTTTCCTTTCTGCTGTTTTCCTGCTGCTTCTCTCCCTGCTTCTTTCTTTTCTTTTAATTTTTATTGTGATTTGGGTGAAACTTTCCAGAGCAAATTCATTTTCCATACAGCAGTTCATACACATTTTTTTCATGACATTGACTGCAATTCTTCAAAATGTTAACAGCTCCTTTTCCACTTCCTCCCCGTAGTTACCTCTTCCCTGTGTTCTTCCCTCTCATGTACTCCCTGCCCCCAGCTGTTTCCCTGTGCAAACACTGACCTTCTGTTCTCCTATATCACAGGAATTCTTAACTAAAGGTACACAGGTGGGCTTTGTGGGGTGGTGAACCCCCATAACCATAGGTAAATTTTTGTGCACATGTGCATTTGGTGGAGGGGACCATAGCTTTCATCATATTCTTATAAACATCTAAAACCCACAACAGAAAATTTTCTTCCTTTCTAAAAAAGGAAAAAAATACTTACTATACCACCTTCCTTGCTGATTGTTGTAAGGCTTAAATGAATTACACCTGAAGATACTTCAGAAACTAAATTCTCAAATGCTAGATAATCATCACTACAATAATACCTTACTATAAATGCCAGCCACTACTTGTCTGTCAGCTGTTGCATTGTGGTGGCTTGAGCAATGCCATGATGCTGGAAGCTATGCCACTAGTATTTCAAATACCAGCAGAGTTAGCAGACAGGTTTTAGCAAAGCTTGCCAACTCTGACAGACTAGGAAGAAGGACCTGGCAATCTACTTTGAAAACTGGCCGATGAACATATATGAATAGCAGTGGAACACTGCCTGATATAGTGCTGCAAGATGAGCTCCTCAGGTTGGAAGGCACTCAAAATACAACTAGGGAGAGCTGCCTCTTCAAAGTAGAGTTGGCCTTAATGGCCTGGATGCAGTAAAGCTTTCAGGGCCTTCATTTGTTGATGTGTATGACTCAAAAGGAGAAGAAATAACTGCAAATATCCAATAATAATAACCACGTGGAACATACAAAGGAAGAATTTAGGAAAACTGGAAGTTGTGAAAAATGAAATGGAATGCTTGGAAATTAATAACCTAGGCATAAATGAGCTGAAATGGACTGGTATTGGCCATTTTGAATTGGACAATCATATGATCTACTATGCCAGGAATGACAAATTGAAGAGGAAAGGCATTACATTCATTCTCAAAAAGAACATTTCAAGATCTATCTTGAAATACAAAGCTGTCAGTGATAGGATAATATCCATACGCCTACAAGGAAAGAATACCAGAAAGATGTTTACCTGTGTTCTAGTGACTATGCAAAGGCATTCCACTGTGTGGATCCTAACAAATTACGGGTAACACTGCTAAGAATGGGAATTCCAGAACACTTAATTGTGCTAATGCAGAACTTGTACACAGACCAAGAAACAGTCACTTGAACAGAATGAGGGGATACTGCATAGTTTAAAATCAAGAAAAGTGTATGTCAGAGTTGTATCCTTTCACTAAACTTATCACATATGTATGCTGAATAAATGATCCAAGAAGCCTGACTATATGAAGAAGAATGCAGCATCAGAATGGAGGAAGACATGTTAACAGCCTGTGCTATGCCGATGACACAACCTTTCTTGCTGAGGACTTGAAGCACTTACTGATGAAGATCAAAGATTACAGCCTTTAGTATGTATTATATCTCAACATAAAGAACACAAAAATCCTCACAACTGGCCCAGTAAGCAACATCATGATAAATAGAGAAATATTAAGTTGTCAAGGATTTAATTTTACTTGAATCCACAGTCAATGCCCATAGATGCAGTAGTCAAGAAATCAAATGAATCAAAGGTAGATGGAAAAAATTAGTCCAAAGGATGAAGTGACAGTGCCAACCGCAGCCTCTGTGACCCCGAGACCAGAAGAACTAGATGGTTCTTGGCTACCAATGCTGTGCTTGAAAAAAGTTCGCAATAGGAGGTCCTGGATAGAGTGGAGGAAAATGTGGAACAAAACTCAAAATCATAAAAAGGGCCAGCCTTACTGGTCTGATAGAGACTAGTGGAATTCCTTAGACTATGGCCCTTAGACACCCTCTACCTGGAACCAAATTCATCCCTGCTGGCTCAACTTTCAGCCAAATGAAAGGCCTATAAAGTGAACAATAACCATAAGGGAGGTACA
Organism: Orycteropus afer afer; assembly: GCF_000298275.1. Taxonomy (NCBI): domain Eukaryota; kingdom Metazoa; phylum Chordata; class Mammalia; order Tubulidentata; family Orycteropodidae; genus Orycteropus; species Orycteropus afer. The sequence continues at coordinate 8,417,474 of NW_006921666.1, read as the reverse complement.
CACTCCATATAACAACCAATCATACATGATCGAAAGGGCAGCATTTGCCCAGAGATAAAGCTCAGAAGGAAGGAAGAGACAGAAAGAAGGAAGGATGAATGGAAATGTGAAACACAGGGAGGACGTGGGAAGAGTGCTGTTATATTGTGGGGATTGCAATTAACGTCATGAATCAAACTGTGGATGAATTGTTGAATGGAAAACAAATTTGCTCTGCAAACTTTCACCTAAATCACAATAAAAAGTTAAAAAATAAATAATGTATTGGATTGGGTAAATCTGTGGCAAAAGACCTCTTTAAAATGTAAAAAAGCAAAGATGTCACTTGAAGACTAAGGTGTGCCTGATCCAAACCATGGTATTTTCAATCATCTAATATACTTGTGGGAGCTCTGGTAGCATAGTGGCTAAGACACTTGCCTGCTCACCAGAAGGCTGGCGGTTCAAACCCACCAGCCACTCCTCGGAAGGAAGGTTGGGCAATCCTACTTCCGTAGTGATACTGCCTCAGAAACCCAAGGAGGGGTCGCTATGAGTCAGGGCTGACTCGACGGCACATAACAACAACAACAACAACAATATACATGTGGGGGAGCTCTGGTAGCATAGTGCCTAAGGCATTTGACTGATAACAAGCAGGCTGGCGGTTCAAACCCACTAGCCACTCCTTGGAAGGAAGATTGGACAATCTACTTACACAGAGATACTGCCTCGAAAACCCAAGGAGGGGTTGCTATGAGTCAGATCTGACTAGATGGCAGCGAGTTTTATTTTTTTTTAATATACATGTAGGGAGCTCTGGTGATGCAGCAGTTAAAATATTTGGCTGCTATCCAAAAGGTCAGAAGTTCAAACTCACCAGCCACTCTAGGAGAAAGATGAGGCAGTCTGTTTCCATAAAAATTTACAGCCTTGGAAATCCTGTTGGGCAGTTCTACTCTGTCCTATAGGATTGGTATGAGTTGGAATTGACTCAATGCAGTAGGGCAGTGCATCTGTTTTTTTTTGTTTTTGTTTTTGCTTTTGTTTTTTTCTTTAATTGTGATTTGGGTAAAAATTTACAGAGCAAATTCACTTTCCATACAGCAGGTCACATACACTTTGTCTCATGACATTGACCACAATTCACCACAATGCAACAGCTCCCCTCCCACTTCCTCCCGACAGTCACCTCTTCCCTGTGTCCATCCATCCATGCACCCCTGCCCCTGAGCTGTTTCCCTGTGCATAAACAGCCCTTCTTTCTCCAATGATTGTTCTCTCCAAAGAGTGTATCTACCTCAGGTTAATGTTCAATTCATATGCCTGTCTTTTGTTTGGCTGGAAGCCACACGTGTGGGTTCAAATCCAAACCTGAAGGGCAGCTAGGGGCCATAGTCTCTGGTTCCACCAGGCTCTACCAGAGCCATCTGGTTTTTTTTTTTTTTTTCGTTTAATATACATGCAAAAGCTGGAGAATGAATGAGAAAGACTGAAGAACTGACGCCTTTGAATTATGGTTTGGCAAAGAATATTGAACATATCATGAACTACCTAAAGAATTAACAAATTTGTCTTGGAAGTACAGCCAAAATGCTCCTTAGAAGGGAGGATGATGAGGCTTTGTCTCACGTATTCTGGACATACTAGCAGGAGGAACCAGTCCCTGGAGAAGGACATCCTGCTTAGTAAAGCAGAGGGTCAGTGAAAAAGAGGAAGACCCTCAATGAGAGGGGCTGACACAGTGGCTGCAGCAATGGGCTCAAACACAGCAGCAATTGTGAGGATGGCGCAGAAGCAGGCAGTGTTTCATTGTGTTGTACACAGGGTCACTATGAGTCAGAACCAACTCAGTAGCACCTAACAACATAAAAGCCAGGGACTGTACCAACTGCATTAAATGCAAAACATCATGCAATGTGAAGAAAAGGGCACAGAAAGGTTAAGTAAACTTGCCTCAAATTATAAAACTAGGACTGAACCCAGTTCTTCCTGACCTCAAAAGCTGAGGTCTTAACCCATCTACCAACTGTGAGTTGACGAATGGAGTTGTTCAGCTATTCCACCCTGCAAGTGAAACAGACCCTGCTTTCTGCATCTCCCTCATAAAGTTAAGGACTTGAATAAGCTCCTGCCAATTCACTATGAGCCTTGAATTTCTGTTAATACTTCAGTTTCCTGATCACAGACTGTCAACTCTACACAAGCAAACCTCATTCTAAAAACGACTAATAACATATACCAACACATCTGAACTTATAAAACAGGAATTTACTATTAGGTCCTTTACATAACATATGCTCCCCAGTTCAACATAACCCATTCCTATATATGGATCACTGCCAGTGAAGGGAAGAGTTGCTGTATCAGTGTCACTCTCACCATTTCCCCAACCCAGGTCCCACACGAACCTTCTGTCTCCAAGGCTCCCAGCGTTGCTAGTCTTGCAGCTTTCAATCCAAATCCCAAGTAACTGTAAAATATAGGATTTACCAATTTCATGCTGCTCCTGAAGTTCTGCAGCCCAAGGCTACCTCTTTCAGAAGCAACATGGCATTTACAGCAACAGAATGTTTCCTTGTCTCTCTGGAAGGAGGAACACCTTGTTCTGCTTCTGTGACTTACTTCATCCCATGTGGTCAACAAGAGGCAATTTCTGCAGTTTGGGGCAAGACTATGCAGCCAGAACTCCCCACGCTTTGATTTAAATGCCAGAAGACAGTGATAATTCGTAGGGTCCCAACCTGAGAGAAAAGCTCTCATTATTTCAGTGTTCAGCCCCCTGGGATCAAATTCCAGGCTGTATTTTGAATATCTGAAGGCAAGCTCAAAGGACATGTCATGGAGCGTTGGCTTAGCCTTCTCAGTGTTTCTTCCCTCTAGAGGAAATTCAGTTCTTAAATTATGTAATTTTGAGGCCAAGAACAGAGGAATCTCTTGGGTCCCCCAGGCTTTAGTAAATTAACTAAAGTTCTTTAGTTGATAGCCCTTAGGGTATTGGCAAAGATTTTCTAAGGCTGATCAAATGCACAAGAAATATGAAAATATTTTTTAAAATTAGGAGACCCACCCAACACACAATATTCTTCTTCTTCCCTGTCCCTCTCCTCACCTATGTGTATAGAGTTTATAAGTGCTGTTAAACATCTCAAAGGTAGTGAGGTAGCCCCTAGGGGTTTGTTTCAGGGTCTTCTGCAAATCAGAAAAAGCAAAAAGATTATTCAGGATCTGCAATTATCTGAAGATGTTATCACCACCATCCCTGTTCTTCCAAAACATCAAAGATAAAGGAGATAGATTAAACTGTTAATCCCACAAGGTTTGAAGAATTAAAAGGACTCTGAACAGTGAAGAGGCCCAGATTACAAGTGGGGAGTTCACCCCATCAATAACTGATTCTCCTCAGCCTACCGGTGGTAGAGCTGCTGTTTGAAAATGGGGTGCCACCTTCTCGGTGCCATTCTATGTCTACATGTATGTTGCTTAACAGACCTTCATGTAAATGACTTACCTCAAACTGGGGCAGGAAAGTGATTTGTGTGGAGGCCCCCCCGAGGTCCAGGGTCCCCACAGTCTCCTGGCTGTGGCCATGCAACTGACCTGTGAACAAGAGTCAGCTCTGAGTCCTGGATGGCCCAACATTCTGCCTGCAACTTCTCTCCTGCGCCAGAGGCCCACTGGAGGTATTCCATAAATACCCCACTGCTCCGCTCCCCATAGGGCTGCAGGTGATGCCAACCTAGAAGGACTCTTGCTGCAGCTGTATACATTAGCTTCCTGCCTTTCATTTTTTAAATGAAAGAATACAGGCAAGAAAAAGATTTTTACTTTCCTGATGTGTGAAACCCAGTTAAGGTCTTAAGATAAATTTGAGAATGTATTACCTGTCAGAAAATTCACAGAAACCCAAGCTAATATGCCTAAAAAAGAGAAAGACAAAAGGTTACATCTCAGAGCATTTTTTGCTCTCCCCTGCCTCCAGCTTTGTCCTTTCTCTCTTTAAATTTCATGTGTAGACTATGAAATTCCTTCTCTGTCCTTCCATTGCCTGCTATCCCATTCTTCCCACTTATTTGTTCCTCCTTCTTTCTTTCTTTCTTTTTCTTTAGCATTCTCTCCCTTCCCTAGTTCCTATAATCATTGACTTTAACCCCCTCTCCCAAGAACATACATTGACACCTCTCCCACCTTCATAGGATCCGTCCATGATGCTAACACTGTCATCTGGTACCAAGAAAGGTGACTTCTTGAAGACTTCCCTTACCTAGAAAAAAAGGAAAAAAACCTGGATTCTCTAAAGACAGATTTCTATATTTCAGTTGTGTCCTATTAGGCTTAGAAAACCACTCTCCTCATTTTCCCTAGAAAATAGAATTTTAGTGGAACATATTCCCTTTCTCCAAGAAATGGTAGAAGGTACTTGGAAAGTCATTAATAGTACCTCACGAAAAACAAAAACAAAGGGATTCCTATGACTTTAAAATAGATCTAAACCAAATCATTTGGATTTATAGGTGAACTAGAGGGAGCTCTGGTGGTGTAGTGCCTAAGGCATTTGACTACTAACCAGAAGGCTGGTGGTTCAAACCCACCAGCCATTCCTTGGAAGGAAGGGTAGGCAACCTACTCCTGCAGTGATACCACCTTGGAAACTCAAGGAGGGGTCGCTATGAGTTGGATCCTACTCGATGGCAGTGAGTTTGGATTGGTTTGAGACCTAGAGAAGGTCATACATTTGAACCTATCAGTTCAAATCAGGATTCTGTAATTTTTTCAAAACACTTGATTAATTCTACCTGGGTACATACCAGAAGCTAGAAGGACCCTTTCCCATTCTACCCCTAAGATGAGCAGATGAAACTTGGTGCTCCAGGAAAAGTTCTTCTGTCCCCTTGCCCAAATTCTGCAGGTCTTTGCCTTCCTGATGAGGGAGTTCATGTCCAAGGGCTACATACTCTGTCACCAGCCCCTGTCAGATTCTGGCACATGGCTGGGCCCTCAACAGTCTAGAGACCCCATCTTAAAAGCTTATAAGCAGCCTTCTAGATGCAACGATGGGTCTCTCCTCATCCAGAGCAAAGAAGAATGAAGAAAACCAAAGATGCATGGAAACAATTAGTCCAAGGGACTGGTAGAACATGCAATCCTCAGCCTGCATGACCATGAGACCAGAACTAGATGGTGCCTGGCTACCGCTGTCAACCACTTGGAGGAGGATCGGTGCAGGAGATCCTGGATAGAGTAGGAGAACAATGTGGAACAAAACTCAAAATCATAAAAAAATGAGTTTTGTTCCACATTGTTTTCTCTCTCTATCCAGGATCTCCTGCATAGATCCCCCTCTGAGTGGCTGACAGTGGTAGCCAGGCACCATCTAGTTTTTCTGGTCTCATAGTTGTATAAGCTGAGGATTGCATGGTGTACCAGTCACTAGGACTAATTGTTTTCATTAATCTTTGGTTTTCTTCATTCTTCTTTGCTCTGGATGAGGAGAGACCCATCATTGCATCTAGATGGCTGCTTGCAAGCTTTTAAGATCCCAGTCGCTACTTGCCAAAGTAGGAGGTGGAACAATGTTTTGTGTAGTATGTTATGCCAATTGA
>NW_006921666.1:8396432-8410777 GCF_000298275.1 Orycteropus afer afer | reverse complement strand
AATATTATTATTATTCAAATTTATGCACCAACCACCAAAGCCAAAGATGAGGAAATTGAAGATTTTTATCAACTTCTGCAGTCTGAAATCAACCGAATATGCAATCAAGATGTGTTAATTATCATTGGTGAATGGAATGCAAAAGTTGGAAACAAAGAAGAATCACTGGTAGTTGGAAAATCTGGTCTTGGTGATAGAAATGGCACTGGAGATCACATTATAGAATTTTGCAAGACCAATGACTTATCTATTGCAACTACCTTTTCTCAACAACACAAACGGTGGCTATACATGTGGACTTTGTCAGACGGAGTACACAAGAATCAGATTGACTACATCTGTGGCAAGAAGCAATGGAGAAAGAAGCTCAATATCTTCAGCCAAAACAAGGTCAGAAGCTGATTATGGAACAGACCATCCATTGCTCATGTATAAGTTCAAGCTGAAACTGAAGACAACTAAAACGACTCATGTGAGCCAAAATATGATCTTGATTATATCCCTCCTAAATATAGAGACCATATAAAGAATAGATTTGATGCATTAAACACCAATGACCGAAAACCAGAAGAATTGTGGGATGGCATCAAGAACATCATCCATGAAACAAAAGGTCATTAAAAAGACAGGAAAGGAAGAAAAGAGCAAAGTGGATGTCAGAGGAGATTCTAAAACTTGCCCTAGAATGGAGAGTAGCAAAAGTAAATGAGAGAATCAACAGGATAAAAGAGCTGACCAAAAGATTTCAAAAAGCAGCTCCAGAAGACAAAATCAATTATTATAATGAAATGTGCCAAGAGCTGGAGTTAGAAAACCAAAAGGGAAGAACACGCTCGGCATTTCTCAAGCTGAAAAAACTAAGGAAAAAATTTAAGCCTCGGATTGCAATACTGAAAGATTCCATGGGCAATATGTCAAATGATGCAGTAAACATCAAAAGAAGATGGGTGGAATACACAGAGTTCCTGTACCAAAAAGAATTGGTAGATGATCATCCATTTCAGGAGGTAGCATATGATCAAGAACCAATGGTTCTGAAGGAAGAAGTCAAAGCTGCACTGAAGGAATTGGTGGTTTAAAATCACGAAGGGAGTGAGCCAGTGTTGTATCCTTTCATCATACTTACTCAACTTGTATGCTGAGCAAATAATCCAAGAAGCTGTACTATAAGAGGGAGCTCTGGTGGCATAGTACCTAAGACGTGTGACTGGAAACCAGAAGGCTGGTGCTTCAAACCCACCAGCCATTCCTTGGAAGGAAGGTTGGGCAATCTACTTCTGTAGTAATACTGCCTTGGAAACCCACGGAGGGATCACTATGAGTCGGCTCTGACTCCACGGCTGTGGGTTTGGTTTGCTTTGGACTATATGAAGAAGAATGTGGCATCAGGATTGGAGGAAGGCTTAATAACAACCTGTGATACGCAGATGACACAACTTTGCTTGCTGAAAATGAGGATGTCTTAGAGCACTTACTGATGAAAATTAAAGATTACAGTCTACAGTATGGATTACAACTCAACAAACAAAAATCCTCACAACTGTACCAATAAGCAGCATCATGATAGATGAGAAAACATTGAAGCTGTTAAAAACTTCCTATTACTTGGTTCTACAATCAATGCCAATGGAAGCAGCAGTCAAGAGATCACAAGACGTGTTGCACTGGGCACATCTGTTGCAAAAGACCTCTTTCAAGTGCTGAGGAGCAAAGATGTCTCCTTGAAGACTAGGATGTGCCTAACCCAAGCCATGGCATTTTCAATCGCCTCATATGCATGTGAGAGCTGGACAATGAATAAGGAAGATCGAAGAAGAGTTGATACTTTTGAATTGTGGTGCTGGCGAAGAATGCTAAGAGTACAATGGACTGCTAAAAGGACTAGCAGCTCTGTCCTGGAAGAACTGCAGCTGGAATGCTCCTTGGAAGTGAGAATGGCTGGCCTTTGTCTTACCTACTTTGGTCATGCTGTCAGAAGGGAGCATTCTCTGGAGAAGGATGTCATACTTGGTAAAGTGGAGGATTAACGAAAGAAGGGAAGGCTCTCAATGAGATGGATAGACACAGTGGCTGCAGCTATGGGCTCAGGTATAGTAGGGATAGTGAGGCTGGCACAGGACTGGGCAGTGTTTTGTTCTGTTGTACATAAGGTTGCTATGAGTCAGAGACAACTTGACAGCACATAACAACAACATGAAACAGAATGTGGATGAACTTCTGTATGGAAAATGAATTTGCTCTGTAAACTTTTACCCAAATCACAAAAATTAAAAAAAAAAAAAAAAAGACTCTAGAGACTCCAGTTCTGGTCCCCATACCTGTGGATGTGGTCCTGTTTGGGAATAGAGTTTTTATTTTCTTATGTTAGTAGGTCATATCAGAGTCAACTGGGTCCTAAACCTAATCACTTCTGAGTTATTAAAAAGAACAGAATAGACACAGACACACACACACACACACAAGTGGAAGACAGATGCTATGTGAAGACCTGTCTACAAGCAAAGGAATGCCAATTGCCAGCAGACACCAGAAACTAGGAGTGAAGCCCACAGGAAGAATCTGAGTCTACACAAATGAAACCATGACTTAGTCTTTTAGTCTCTGGAACTGTGAGAAAATAAATTTCTGTTCTTGAAAGCCCAAAAAAAAAAATTAAAAAAGGAGTGTACAGACCCCAGGTCTAGACTTCTGTAATCCTATTCTAGGAGATGGGAATGAAGATCTAGCAAAGATGCTCTTAACTATAAATATAGGGAATGATATGGGTGTCTTATCTCATTTTCATATGATTATCATGGGGGTGGGAGAATGAAGGAGTCTCCAAATAGGAATAGGAGGAATTCTAGTCTGTGGGCTTTTCTCATTACTGATTTTGGACAAAAACACCACACAGTGACCTCTGGACCCTGTTTCAACCAAGAAAATCAGTCAAGCTATCTATAAACAGCTTTTAAGGAGAAGATAGATAAGCAAACAGGAATAAAAGTACAGAAAGCTCTGCTCTTGCCACCTCCACATCTCCTCCACCTGTCAGTTTATTCTCAACACAAAAGCCAGGATGGTACTGTTAAAACAGATATCAGATCAACTCTCTGACCAACTTAAAACCTTTTGGTGGCTTCTTTCTTAGAATAAAATCCAAAGCCCTTTGAAGCCCTACATGATAAATTCTACCCTACCCCACACCTCTCTGCATGTGAAAGCTGGACAACGAATAAGGAAGACCACAGAAGAATCAATGCATTTGAATTGTGGTGCTGGCAAAGAATATTGAATATACCATGGACTGCCAGAAGAATGAAAAAAATCTGTCTTGGAAGAAGTACAGCCAGAGGGCTCCTTAGAAGTCAGAATGTCTCTTACATGTTGGTCACATTATCAGCAGGGACCAGTCCCTGGAGTCTATCTGCTTGGTAGCGAGGTCAGCAAAAAAGGGGAAGGCCCTCAATGAGTGGATGCAACAATGGGCTAAAGCATGGCAACAATTGTGATGATGGCAAGGACTGGGCAGTGTTTCCTTCTGTTGTACACAACGTTGCTGTAAGTCAAAACTGACTCGATGGCACCTAACAACAGCTAAAACACTTCTCTGACCTCATCTCCTACTTCCCTCCCATCATTCACTCATGCCAGGCACACTGACCCTCTGAATGTTGTTACAGGTGCCATTAAGTTGATTCCCATTCACAGCGACCCAATAGGACAAAGTGGAACTGCCTTGACAGGGTTTCCTGGCTGTAAGCTTTATGGCAGCAGATCAGCAGGTCTTTTCTCCCCTAGAGCCACTGGTGGGTTGGATTAGTAGCTGAGCACTTAACCATTACTTCTTAAACACACCAAGCACATTTTTGTTTTAGGGCCTTGCATGTGTGGTTTCTTTAGGTTGGACTACTCTTCTCATGTATGGGCTGTATAGCTTGCTTCCTTACGCTCTTCAGATCTCTCTTGAATCAAATGCTTCACCTTATCAATGAGATTCTTCCTGACCATGATATTTAAAATAACATCTACCCTCTATCACTACCAGCATTCCCTCACTGCCTTACTCATCTTTATTTTTCTCCATAGCATCTACTGGCACCTGACATATTTTATATTTACTTATTTATTTTCTGCTCCCCCCAACTACAATGTAGTTGGCTCCATATGGGGTGGGACTGTTTTACTTTTGTCTCCTGCTGTGTATATCCCTAGTATCCACACCAGCATATAGCCCACAGCAAGCACTCCTATGTTGAACAAATGAGAAGTCAAGATTTTGATTATCATGCACATATGCCAGGCAGCTTGTCCTTGGACAAGGTACTTAATTGCTCTATGATGATGGTCAAAGAAAATGAGTAAATCAGCAAACCTGTAATACAATATCATTTTTATGGTGATTTTTTTCTTATAATGAGATTCCACCTATAAATATTCCTCACAATTTGAATCTTATTAGTTGTATGTTTATAGCCTAATACATACATACAGTAGACCTTTAAATATGAATTAAATTTTAAAAAACTTTTTGTAAACTTTCTATCTGCATAAGGGAGTTGAAAAAACCTTCAAAAATCTTTCAAACTTTAAAATTCCATGATTATTCTCAAAAACATTATGCTAAGTGACAAAAGCCAGACACACACAAAAAAGAATACAAACTGTATGACTCTATTTATATGAAATGTAAGAATAAGCAAAACTAATCTGTGGTAACAGAAAGCAGACTGGTTTCAGGGGTAGGGCAAAGGAAACTGTATCTGTCCATACTCATTGAATTGGATACTCTAAATGGGTACATTTTAGTGTTTGTACACTATACTCCATAAAGTTAATTAAAAGCAATTATATGATTCAGGTTTAACAAGTTAAGAGATTTAAGGATATTATGGGTAGGAAGTACTTTAAACGTCTTTAGAAAAAGAAGTAGATCACCCCATCTTCCTTCTGCGGAGCAGCTGGTGGGTATGAACCACTGACCTTCTGGATAGCAGACAATTGCCTTATCTACCATGCCATCAGAGCTCCTACAAATTCAAGAGTAATATTTAAAAATGTAAAGTAACTAGCTACGATGAGAGCCCATGGTAACCTTATTACTTTAGTAATGGTGGAATACTGAGGGTAGGAGTCCCAGTACAAATGGCTAAAAACCTGGAACAAAATATTCCCAGAGGAAAAAAGAGAGAATTATGCAAGACACAGAAGATTTTAAAAATTACCTCAAAGAGCAAAGCCTGGGCTTTGTGTTCCGGCAGTAAGCGCAGTCCTGCTGTCGCCTTCAGGACCACTGGGGTCCTTTTCCAGTGACTTCGGGGGACTGAGTCTTTGGCCACCTCTAAGAGTCCTTGAACAGTCTCAGCACCCTTCAAAAGAGACAGCCTACTCATCCAGTGAATAGTCCACTTAGTGACACTAGTCTATCTCCCCAACACGTCTTATGGGAGCAATAGGAGTACGGTGGTGCCAACCCCCCTCTCTGCTGTGCAGGAGCAGAAACCAGAAAAGCAGGCTACTCTGAACAAAATTAACTTCATTCTGATGAAGTCATAATAAAAACTATTCTTTTAAAGTTCAGTCATTTTAACTGATTATTTTGTGTTTCACATAAATTAGCCTTAGGTTAGAAAGGTAGGTAGAGTGAAGGAAAAATAGGGTATAGAGTTGGAAGACTTGCTTGTTATTCTGGGCCCTTACATAGGTCACTTGTCCTTCCTGGGCTTGGTTTCCTCAGCTATGAGATGGACGATATCCCTCATACTAGCAGACAACTATTGTGTTCATTAGGTGAGGCAATTGTGTGTAGTTGCCACACAAATGCTAGTTGTAGGCGTTAGTACGCTACTCTTTTTATGTCCTCCATAAGGACAGAACACGTTAGATTTGTTCTTGCATCATCGGTACGTACATGCATGGCACACAGCAAATGTTTAATTTAAGAATTGGGGAAAGACAATTTTAAACCCACTATTTCCTAAGGCAATGTCTCTTATAACAACATGTCTCTTAATCATCATTATTAGCAACCACAACACAACTGTCTTCTCTAAATGACAAATCACTTTCTGATAATGTAGCTGCTTCCAACAGTGCCTAATTTTCTAGCCCATTTACCATTTGTTATGGACTGAGTCATATTCTCCAAAAATTTGAGCTGTAAATCCCAACCTCTATGCCTATGGTTATAATCCCATTTGGGAATAGGTTGTCTTTGTTATGTTAATGAGCAGGATTAGTGTAGGGAGCTCTGGTAGCATAGTGGCTAAGACACTTGCCTGCTAACCAGACGGCTGGTGGTTCAAACCCACCAGCCACTCCTCAGAAGGAAGGTTGGGCAATCCTACTTCCATAGTGATACTGCCTCGGAAACCCAAGGAGGGGTCACTATGAGTCGGGTTTGACTCAACGGCACATAACAACAACAACAACAAGTGTAGGGTACATTTTGAGTCAACCTCTTTTGAGACAGATGCAACAAGCAAGCAGAGATACAATGGAGATCTCCAAGGAACTAGGAAGCAGAAGCTGAAGGGACAATGACTTTCCTGAGGAACCAACATGAAAGAAAGCCTTCCCCTAGAGCAAAGCCCTGAATTCAGACTTCTAGCCTCCCAAAACATGAGAAAATGTCTGTCTGTTAAAGCCAGCACGTGTGGTTTCTGTTACAGCAGCACTAGAGAACTAAGATGCCATCTCATGATGAGAAAACAAACTTTTTAGTTCTTTAAGCTCAAGCCATTTTTAACATCCGGCTTTCTTTTGGTTAATGATTACGCTTGTGACACTGAATAATACCTTATGTCTATTAACAAAGTTCAACATTCTGCCTTACTGTATTTTACTTCAATGTTGCCTGTCACACACAAGTGCAGAATGTTACCGGTAATCAAATGTGGTAAAGAATCATTACAAAACTCTCCATTCATCTTCTATTACCAAAGGTTTTGTCATTGTGGGTTCTTGCCTAATTTGTAAAGTACAGGCGAGCTTCTATACTTGTATTAGGGCATACAGAAATGGAATTCACTATGTCTGTTGTTGCTGTCACTAGGTGCCATCGAGTCCATTTTGACTCATAACAACCCTATGCACAACAGAATGAAACACTGCCTGGTGACTGGATCTACAGCCTCTCAACTGCCATGTTTATACCTCATATCCTACAGAACTATATGTTATCTTCTGCATTTATATTAATCAATGTAGTTCATGGCTTCCACTCAAAATCTTAAATGATAAATACACAGAGAGTAAAAACATGATGTTATTTTTGCATGACCAGAATTTATTTTCTAGCCTCCTTCCACCTAAATTCCAGTGAGCCTGGATATAAAATTACTCTTATCCATGAGATTAGCTGAGGATAGAAAGCTGATCTCACACAGGACCAGTTATCAGTGAACAGCATGAGACACTTAACTGCAGTGGTGTGGCAAAGTTATCAAAGCACTGAGAATCTAAATGCTAAAAGTTTAATCATAAGAAACTCACCTGCTTTGGTTGATCTACAAAAGCAGAAAGTCCTGGCTTCACAGAATCAAAAATTTCCCCTTCCAGAATTGGAGGCTGTCCTATAGAAACACAGAATAGAAGAGAAAGGGCTGATTACAGAAAGTTAGGCTGCTTCTCATACTGGGCTCTGTAAATCTTTATACAATTTACTAGATTAGCCTACTATTCCCTCAAGCTATTTCATGCTATCTGATCCTTGAGGAATGTTTTGCAAGAGTATCAGAGGAGGGGGAATAGTGGTATTAGGCAACCCTTGAGAGTCCCTCTGCCATTTATTTCTCTGGTGAACATCTAGCTCCTACTCTTTTTCCCAGGCTCTACACATAACCTGAGGAGGGGGGGAACCTCTGAAAATTAAGAAAAAGTTCATTGACCTCAGGGTCCTCTCATCCACTTCTCCAAGGACAGAGAAACTTTCAAGTGATCCTTCCCAAGACCACTCCCAAGCTTTGAGCCTGAGACTCAATATTCAGGAGTTCTGATGGCACAGTGCCTAAGGCATTTGACTGCTAACCAGAAGGCTGGCAGTTCAAACCCACCGGCCACTCCTCGAAAGAAAGGTTGGGCAATCTACTTCCATAGTGATACTGCCTTGGAAACCCAAGGAGGGTCACCACGAGTCAGATCTGACTCCATAGCAGTGAGTTTTGGTTTTTTTTCTGGAACATCAACTACCTTTAGAGAAGAGATTATAGGTATAATCTTTGGACATGTGGGTTTTGGACTACAGGCAGCACAGGTCTTAATTTCACATCAAAGTTATTCAAATGTATTCAGTGATAGTCCAAAGCATTCTCTGAAGAAAGACATTCACTAGCCATGAGATTCCATAACTCACACCACAAACTCTCAGCACATCTGTTTCTGGGAGGAGATGCTACAGCGTGGGTTTACAGAGACTCACCTGGTATTTTCTGCACAAAAGTGTAAACATGAATTCGAGTTCCTGTGCTCCCTGCATCAAACATAATTCCATACAAGGTGCCAGTACTGACATTGATGGGGCACATGGAAGACAGAAAGACACCCTCAAACCAAGTCGGCTGGTCTCTGTGGAAGACAGTGCTGCAAACACAGGATACCATCAGCATGAAGAAGGCTGCATACCAGGAAGTGGCCATTCTCTCTCCAAGATGTGGTAAGTCTGGGCTTTTGTTGCAGAAGTAGCACTGCTCACACACCTAAAGTGGCTTATAGGACAAACACACACAAGGTAAGATTAACTGGCCTTTTTGTTTCCACCTGTAAGAAAAGAAATACCCACCAGAAATCCCACCCCTGTCTCCAAGGTGTTCCTTCTCTGTTTCTAATAACCAGCATAGCAAACTAAATAAGGATTACAAAGGCTCTTAGCACCTTTCCTGAAGGGTATTTCATTTCAAAAGGAAGTAAGGGTTTAAAATATATTTTCCCACACTTTGCTTTTTATAATAGGGTGCTTCTCATGTACTCAAAGGCTCTCTGCCATCCTGCTCTTATTGTTGTGTCTAATGTATTTCTTCTTTACATTTTGGCAATTTCGTCTTTGGATCATAAACTAATTTTCTCTTTCTCTCTCTCTGCCTTCTTTTTGGTTGATAAAAAGCTTCAGTTTCTGAAATAAAGTTATAAAGTTACTAAAGAATTACAAACTTCCTCTCATTGGAGTGTTCATGGCCTTCAAAAACCAGACCATTGACTGCTGGCCTGTGATCCAACAATATTGCCAGTAGCTTGTACATACAACCACATTTTAAGGAAATCAACCAAGTTAATTTTAAAACACTTATATACACCATTAGGGTTTTTAAAACATCCTTCACAGATTTCAAGCCATGTCATCTCTATAAAACTTAGGGCAGGTGGCCAAATTAAGATTAAAGAGGTTCAAAGACTTGCTGAAAGTCATAAGGAGATCAGTGGTAAAATCAAGATCAGAGATTCTAGACTTTCGCCAAGTTTTTTCCTTGATACCAAAATGCCTCCTGTGGGTCAACTTACTGCCCATATTTCTTAATGTGTCCTTAGCAGAGACAAAAACTCAGTGTGCCCAGCATTGTCTTCCTTGTATGTGTACACTATGGTAGGTTGGATATAAATGCTGCTTAAAATCTAAAGTAAGGCTACGTGGAACACAGCAAAGAGCGCACAAAGTCTAGGGACAGACACCCTGGATTTCAGTCCTCGCACCTCTACTTATTAGGCAGTTACATACTCTTGAACAAGTCCTTTAGGCTTTCTGAGACTCTATTTCTTCATCTGTAAAACGGGAAAAAGATCACCTACTTTACCTACTTTTCATGCTTATATGGAAAATCAATGCATTAGTCAAACAATAAGGAACTCTGATGATATACTGGGTAAGGCATTTGGCTGCTAACCCGAAGGCCAGTGGTTTAAACTCATCAGCTGCTCCATGGGAAGAAGATGAAGCATTCTTCTTAAGGAGCTCTGGTGGTGTAGGGGATAAGGCACTTGACTGCTAACTGGAAAGTCAGTGGTTCAAACCCACCAGCTGCTATGCAGAAGGAAGATGGGGATGATCCACCCAATGCAGGTTGCTATGAGTCAGAATTGACTCGATGGCAGTGACTGAGTCAAACATTACGTAATGTCTCTTAGTGTTTTTCCATGACTGAGGTTGTAGAAAGTGGCAGAACAGATTTGTCAATAAAACAAAGAGAAATAATTTTTAAAATGTATAGCTTCTCATTTTTTTTTTTTTTTTTTTTTTGCATCACTCTGCAATGAAGCCACTATATATAGTGAGTATGGATGTACTTAAAGCCAGAGATAAAAACATTTGGTAGTGTTCAGTGGAATGATGTAATCTATTCTACTCAGGTGCTTTAGTTGTAACTTTTTCTTTTTTCCTGCAGGGACATTCAATGAGAAAAAATTTAAGTGATTCTTGTTTTGGTGATTTAGATCAGGCTGATGCCTATGATCTCATCTGGAAAGGAGACCTGGAGTTCTTCAAGGTCATTTCTCAACCTCAGCTGACATTTGGGGCTGGATGATTCTATGTCATAGGGCTGTCTTGCACATGGAAGGATGTTAGTCTCCAGGCCACTACCCATTAGGTACCTCCCTAGCAAGTATGACAACCAAAAATGTTTCCAGGCATTGCCTAATGTTACCTGGAAAGTAAAATTACCCCCAGCTGAGAACCTCTATTCTAGGCTATCTTAAAATTTAATGCTTAATTGCCCTTTAAAAGGAGCTCTTGTGGTGTAGTAGGTAAGGCATTTGGTTGCTAACCCAAAGGCTGGTGGTTTGAACCTACCAGCTGCTCCATGAAAGAAAGATAAGGTGGTCTGTTTCTGTAAACATTTACAGCCTTGGAAACCCAAAGGGGGTCACTATAAGTCAGAATTGACTTAATGGCAGCGAGCTCGGTTTGTTTGTTTGTTTATTTGTTTTAATTGCCCTTTATGTAGGTTGCTCAAAACAGTTCTAGGTCTTCTGATCCAGCTTTCATCTCCCAACTTCCTATGTAAGTCATAGTTACTGTTAAGCAATGAGATCTAACTCCAAAGCTCCCATTTCCCAGACCCATTATCTCAAGCAAACACTCAGTGTAGTTGGAGTACAGATCTATGATTTTCAACTTTTCTCAAGTTTGTTGATCTCCTAGGTTCTATAAAAATGCCTCCTTTATCACAGTGATATATAGCTCTGGTAGCATAGTGCCTCAAGCACTTGACTGCTAACCAGAAGGCTGGCAGTTCAAACCCACCAGCCACTCCTCAGAAGGAAGGTTGGGCAATCTATTTCTGTAGTGATGCTGCCTCGGAAACCCAAGGAGGGGTTGCTGTATGTCAGGTCCAATTCGATGGCACATAACAACAACAACATATCACATAAAATAAAGTTAATTGCACTTGGAACTTAAAAATATTTCAAAGAACTAGAGTTGTTCTGAGGTACTACAAAGCCAGAGTTAGACCCATCAATTTGAATGCTATTCAAAAGGCTGAACTTCTGTCCTGTAGTTAAGAATGAGAAGTATTGGCTATCAAAGGAACAAACAGCATTGCTTAACTTTTGAAATCTGAAACAAAGGAAACTTCATCTCAGGAAATCAATCCCTGAAATGGGGCAGTTGCATGACCAGATTCATACTCACATCTTAACTCACTCGCTCTGGCTAGTTCTTTTATAGCAAACAGGTTGGCCAGGGAGATCAACAACTTTATTGGATTCTCCAAGTAATAAAGGACCCTTATTTGTCCAGAGCTCAAACCATATCGAACAGAGAACCCTCTCCTCCCTCAGGAAGCATATTTAGAGGTGCTCTCGTCACTAGCCTTCTTCCATCTTTGACTGATTCCCTAGGAGCTTCTTCAGGGGTTACTTATGTTTTCACATTATTGTGGTTTCTGGAAAACCTCAAGGAGCTCTGGTGCCACAGTGATTAAAGTGCTCAACTGCAAACCAAAAGCTCAGTGGTTTGCGCCCACTTGCCACTCCATGACAGAAAGATGTAGCGGTCAGCTTTTGTAAAGATTAACAGCCTTGGAACCCTACGGGGCAGTTCTACCCTGTCGTATAGGGTCACTATGAGTCAGACTCAATGACAACTTTTTTTTTTTTTAAACTATAAAACCTCTCTAGCTCCTATTTCCACTAAGCAACCATTTGGATTTCTTCCAAGGGATTTCGGGGGGGCAGGGGATGCAGACTGAGTATTCATTTCATGGAGTGAAAACTGCAGCATCATTTACCAGATGCTCATCAGTTTTAAACCAAGTAATAGAGTTTAGAGAAGGCAAAGGATGTACATGTCAGAGCTCTTTCTGCTCTCAACCCTACCACTTAACACCACTCCTAAAGTATCAGTTACTTTTATTTATTTCCAACAATTTGTTTTGTTGTTGTTGAGAATATACACAGAACACACATGAATTCAACAATTTCTACATGTGCAATTCCATTACATTGTTTACACTCTTCTAGTTGTGCAACCACTCTCATCTTCCTTTTCCAAATTGTTCTTCCCTTCTAACATAAACTCACTGCCCCCTAAATTTCCTGTCTCATCTTTCGAGTTGCTGTTGTCAGTTTGATCCCATATGGATAGTTCTTAAAATAGTACAGTGCTTGAGGCACCCATTCTTTACTGATTAGGCCAAAGTACTGTGTGGTTTTAGGAAGATTTTAGCCTTTAAACCTAAAGTTTAAAGATTAGAAAATCAGCTTCTTTTAAATTATAAAGGCTTACAATATGAGTCGGGGCCGACTCGACGGCACACAACAACAACAACAACAACAACAATTTAGTGTAAGAATGGCATGCTATTTTATTTGATCTCAGCTTGTACAGATGGCTCATTCATTTTGTTAAAATCTTTGCTCAAATGTCACCTTCTCAGTGAGACCTCCTTTATCCATCCTATTTAAAACTGCATTGGCCACACACACATTTTCTATCTTGCTTCCCTTAGTACTTTTTCATCTTCTAATACATTATATAATTTACTGTTTTTATTTTCTTGCCCTCCTGTATCCACATGAGCTACATGTAGCCAGAGGTCTGTGTCCATTTTGTTTATGTATTTCTGGCTCCTGGAACAGTGCTAGCACACAGTAAGTATAGAGTAAATACCTGAAGAGATGAACAGGGATCCAATAACTCAGGACCTAGATATTCAGCCATTTATCAAGTATATTATAATTTGGTCAGGTCATCCTCTTCAACCAAGTGCACAGGTTCGGAAGGTGGGACAGGCAAAAGATGATGGGACCCAAAGAGTTACCCAAAAAACAAAAGCAGCAAGTTTATCTGCTATAGCTAAAGATGAATCCACATCCTGGAACATAGGGTATAGAAGTAAGCAAGCAGAGGAATAGGCAGACAAGCGACACAGACCCTCTTCAACAAAGAAAAGAAAAACCAATTGACAGAGGTACAGAAGATAATCCTGGAGCACTGAACTTTGAAAGGAACTATACAGAAGTGGATTGGGCACCAACTAGTGGAAAAACCTGAACGAAAACCGTGAGTACAGAGGTGGTAGGAGCTGCGACTGTCAGCTACTGTGACAGGACCAACAGCCTGAATATTTCCAAGTGGTGTTAGGACCTGAGAATTGATGTAAAGATCAGTACCGGTCACCAAGGGCTGCAGGACAACTGCTGTGGTGGCCTATGACTAGGAAGGGAAACAGCAAGAAAGGACACAACCTAAGCTGTGGACTTTGAGAGGTCCGGAGGGTGCAGCCATTTTGATTGTTCACATGCGGCAGCCACTTTGGATATATAAAGTCACCGAGGGGGCAGCCATTTTGAATGTTTTTAAGCAGCAGCCATTTTGGATTTTAAAGTGACAGCACTCTCATTTGGATCCCAGGGACCTAAGAACAGGCTCTGTTTGCCAGGGTCAGCAAGGACATACAAGAGGCTGACAACAAAAAAGGAGACAGGTGGTGAGTGTATAAGTGCTGTCAACTAGTGCAGAGAGGAGCACAGCACAGTACCCTGCCTGTATAGATAACATACAAACAAAACAAATAAAACAAAAATTGTGGCAAGTCACTTCAACATATAATCACCAATTAAATATAAACACAAAAATGTCACAATGCCTTGGAGACAACAGAGCATCACAGTCCACAAAAAGAAGCAAGATAAAGCAGGAGAAACAAGGGACCAGGATGCAGACCCAAAACACATCCCTGATGAAGATGCAGCATTGGAACTCCCTGATAAGGAATTCAAAAGAATTATATTTAGGTATCTTCAAAGGATTGAGAGACAGACCAAGGAAAACATAGACAAAACCCTAGAAGAATTTTGAAAGAAAATACAAGAACAAAATGACAAAATAAATGAAAAATTAGAAATGATACTAAAGCTACAGATAGAAATCC
>NW_006921666.1:8388165-8392692 GCF_000298275.1 Orycteropus afer afer | reverse complement strand
TTAGGAAGTTGGAATTGGAGATACCATTTGACCCAGCAATCCCATTACTAGGTATATATCATAGAGAGGTGAGAGCCAGGATAGAAACAGATACATGCACGCTCATGTTCATCACAGCACTATTTACAATAGCAAAAAGATGGAAACAACCTATGTGCCCATCAGCAGAAGAGTGGATGACCAACCTATGTATATACACATACTGGAATGCTATGCAGCACTAAAGAATAACATAGAGTCTGCAAAACACCGCATACTATGGATGAACTTGGAGGATACTATGCTGAGTGAAATAAATCAGTCATAGAAGGATAAATATAGTATTAGTTTGTTGTTGTGGGGGGTCAAGGAAAGGTTTATATATGGAGGGAAACTTTGTTGGTTGCCAGGGGTGGGAGGGAAGGGGAGGGAACACTGCAAAAAAAAAAGCACTGATCTATGTCACTTTAGTTTTGTGTATTTCACTGTACATAAATTATATTTCAATGAAATGCATTTTTTTTAAAAAAAGCGTATTATAGTTCACGTCTTTCCAAAAAGAGCTTAATTACAGACCCACTGAAAGGCTGTGATCTGATGATTCAAAGGATTATTTCTCCAAATGTCAATCATACAAAAAGCTTTGTATTCTACTCAAAATAATGCATAGATAATCCAGTTCATAGCAGGAGTATACATCACCACATTTAAATCTATTCTTTTCCTCTCATTATCTCTTGCTCACTATCTCCTATTCACAACAAAGCCCCCTCTTCATTCCTTTCCTTCAAGACTTTGGTGTCAGCCAGTGTTTGTCACTATGCCCATTTCCTTCTAAAGTCTTTTCAGTATATCTTTATATCTTGAAGTAAACATTTATCCTCCCCACTCAGACTTCTCAGCATTTCACACTCTCTTACATCCCCTCTTCCATATTGTCGAGAGCCCAAGAAGCCACAAACCCAGAGGACCTGGGCCCCATTTTGCGCTTACCTGCTTGTGTCTGCTGTATTCCATGAATCTGTGCTTTCATTGTTGCTTGCCTTTTGCTCTTTGCTCTGCTCAATCAAGTTATCTTTATTAACCACATTCACCTTTGTGCTAGTGTGGAATTTTGCTAAGTCATTCTTCACTCCTCCCTTGCCTATGTTTTCCCTGGGTGTACATAATTGTCTGGTTCATCAACTGTTATGACAGTTAAGTGCCAACTACTAGAACTGTTGCTTATAGGGCAGATACAGCTCAAGAACTGAATTCTATGTTGTTTTCACAACTTTAGTTAAATAGTAGAAAAGGTAATAGCACTTTTCCATAGCTTTTATCCCTCAGATGAATATGGAAAGTTGGACACAGAATTGTCCAATTAATAAACATTTACTGGGCGTCTAATACATAACACATGCTGTGCCAGGTTCCAGAGATACAAAAAGGAATCAGATACAGGTCTAGCTTTTGAAGAAATTTGGGTTACTAGAGGAGACAGGAAAGTAAACCAACAACTAAATTCGTATTATGTTAAGTTCTCTAACAGAAATATAGGGTACTACAAGAATAGACATGAGAGGCATGTGGGTTTGGAAGGGCAAAGATGGTGGTGGGGAAGGAGTAGGAGGCTTCTTGAGGTATGACAGGTCTAGGAGGGTGCTGAATTAGGGATTACTTTAGTGAAGTGGTGCAAGGAGAATTCTGAGAATTTCAAATATTAAGAGTTCAGGGACTTCCGGTAAGATGGAGGAATAGGCAGACAACACAGACCCTCTTCAACAAAGAAAAGAAAAACCAGTTGACAGAGATACAAAAGGTAATCCTGGAGCCCTGAGCTTCGAAAGAAATTATGTAGAAGTGGATTAGGTACCAAGTAGTGGAAAAACCTGAATGAAAACAGTAAGTACAGAGACAGACAGAGCTGCGGACTGTCAGCTACTCTGATGGGACCAAGCCTGAATATGCCAAGTGGTGTTGGGACCTGAGAATTGACCTAAAGATCAGCCCTGGTCACCAAGGGCTACAGGGACGACTGTGCTGGTGGCCTATGACTAGGAGGAAAACAGCAAGGAGGGAGACTACCTGAGCTGTGGACTTTGCACTGTTCAGAGGGTGCAGCCATTTTGATTGGTTACATGCAGCAGCCATTTTGGATATTTAAAGTGACCGAGGGCACAGCCATTTTGAATGTTTACAAGCGGCGGCCATTTTGGATATTTAAAGTGACCGAGGGTGCAGCGATTTTGAATGTTTACAAGCAATGGCAGTTTGGATATTTAAAGTGACCGAGGGCACAGCCATTTTGAATGTTTACAAATGGCAGCCATTTTGGATATTTAAAGTGACCGAGGATGCAGCCAGTTTGAATGTTTACAAGCAGCACCCATTCTGGATATTTAAAGTGACTGAGGGTGTAACCACTTTGAATCTTTGTAAGTGGCAATCATTTTGGATTTTAAAGGGATAGCATTCTCATTCAGATTCCGGGAATTTAAGAATAGGCTGTGTTTGTCAAGGTCGGCAGGGACATCCGAGAGGCTGACAACAAAAAAGGAGATAGGTGGTGAGTGTTTAAGTGCTGTCAACTAGCGAATAGAGGAGCACAGCACCCTGCTTGTGTAGATAACATACAAAGAAAACGAAAATCATGGGCAAGTCACTCCAACACACAATCACCAATTAAATATAAACACAAAAACATCACAATGCCTCAGAGACAACAGAGCATCACAGTCCACACAAAGAAGCAAGATAAAGCAGGAGAAACAAGGGACCAGGATACAAACCCAAAACACATCCCTGAGGAAGACACAGCATTGGAACTCCCTGATAAGGAATTAAAAAGAATTATATTTAGTGATATAACTATATTCTGTACTTACTGTTTTCATTCAGGTTTTTCCACTAGTTGGTACCTAATCCACTTCTGCATCGTTCCTTTCGAAGCTCAGGGCTCCAGGATTACCTTTTGTATCTCTGTCAACTGGTTTTTCTTTTCTTTGTTGAAGAGGGTCTGTGTTGTCTGCCTATTCCTCCATCTTACCGGAAGTCCCTGAACTCTTAATATTTGAAATTCTCAGAATTCTCCTTGCACCACTTCACTAAGGTAATCCCTAAAACAGCACCCTCCTAGACCTCTCATACCTCAAACATTATATGCAATGAAATTGAAGGCAAATACCTGAACACTTCTTTGGAAAGGGATCAATCAGAAAAAGAGCAAAACAAAATGAAGAAAGCCTAAGGTTCATGTAGGATACCATCAAAAGGAATAACCTATGTGTAATTGGAATTTCAGAACAGGAAGAGA
Organism: Orycteropus afer afer; assembly: GCF_000298275.1. NCBI lineage: Eukaryota > Metazoa > Chordata > Mammalia > Tubulidentata > Orycteropodidae > Orycteropus > Orycteropus afer. The sequence goes on along the minus strand of NW_006921666.1, from coordinate 8,389,418 downwards.
CAAATAAAACCACAGAGAAAATTGTTGAGGAGTTGTTGGAAGAGAATTTTCCTGGTATGATGAAAGATGAGAATATATCCATTCAGGAAGTCCAATGAACCTCAAAGAAGATAGACCCCCAAAAGAAAAACACCAAGACCTATCATCATCAAACTTACCAAAACCAAAGACAAAGAAAGAATCATGAGAGCAGCATGGGAAAAACTAAAAGTTACCTACAAGGGGCAACAAGTAAGACTAAGCTTGGATTTCTTGATAGAAACCATGCAGGAGAAAAGACAAAGGGATAGTATATATAAAACTCTGAAAGAGAAAAATTTCCAACCAAGAATTATGTACCCAGCAAAACTGTCCCTCATATATGATGATGAAATTAGGTCATTTGCAGATAAGCAGATATTAAGGGAATTTGTTAAAACCAGACCAATCTTACAAGAGATGCTAAAGGGAGCCCTTTGGACAGAGAAACACCAACAGCCAACAACAACTCACCATTAATACACATGATGATATAACCCAGAAACCAACCCAGCTGTGGAAGTATCCAAAGTAAATAAGCCTACAAGATTGTAAACAGGGAACCAGAAACATCAATTGACAAATGTGGACAACTACAAACCAAAAAGAGGGATAAAACTGTGTCATTGCAGAACTTCCAGATGGTAGGGAAGTCAAGACAACTACAAGATAGAAAAGACTGTTCTAAACTTGGGAAGAAAACTATAAATCACAGGGCAACCTCAAAGAAAAATGATAAACCTTCACATCAAAAAAGAGGACCAGGATAAATATTTAGCAAATACTAAAACAATAGCAATGAAGAAAGTGATAGCACAATTCATAAATAAAACAAGCTCAGCACAGAAAATTATATGGAACAAAGAAATTGACACCACGAAAAAGCACGTAATAAAAAGGACAGCAACAAATTCATATTTGCTGATAATTCTATATCTGGCAAGGGACTTATCTGTAAGATTTACAGCAGAAGAGTGGATGACCAAACTATGGTACATATACATAATGGAATGCTATGCAGCACTTCACTAAGGTAATCCCTAATTCAGCACCCTCCTAGACCTCTCATACCTTATGCTTATGAATGGCAAAGAAACACTGTTTGCTACATTACCACACAACTTTAGGAATAGTCCGTTTAGGCTAAAAGGCTCACAAAATAGGACTGGGAAAGAGCTGCAACATCTGAGTAAACCCAGCCTTACTCATGGAAAAGAGAAAGCTTTCGAGACCTT
>NW_006921666.1:8383914-8385240 GCF_000298275.1 Orycteropus afer afer | reverse complement strand
AAAAAAAAAAAAAATGCATTGACCCATGTCACTTTAGTTTATCTCACTGTACATAAATTGTATTTCAATAAAATGCATTTAAAAAATAAATTAAGAGTTCAGTATGGCTGAAATATAGTTTCAGTGGTAGAATTCTCACCTTCCATATGGGAGATGTAGATTCAATTCCTGGCCAGTGCACCTTATGAGGAGCTACGACTCATTTGTCAGGGCGGGTTTGTGTGTTGCTATGACACTGAAAAGATTTCAGGCGTGGTTTCAGACTAAGACAGACTAGGAAGAAAGGCCTGGTGATCTACTTCTGCAAATTAGTCAGTGAAAACCCTATGGATCACAACAGTCCAATCCACCCCCAACCATGAAGATGGTACAGGACTAGGCATCTTTTTGTTCCTCTGTACACTGGGGGGCGGGGCATAAGTTAGGTGCTGACTCAATAGCAGCTAACAACCACATGGCTGTAATATAGAGGTGTACTAGAATACAGAGGGCAGATGTAAGGAAGGCTAGCCCTGGAGGCAGTGAGTCAGACATCGAAAGAAGTAGACTTGTTTTCCTTATAAGTTACATGGTGACATTTGATTGTTATTTATGTCCTTCTATTTTCCCCCTAAGCAAATGTCAATATTGACTGACTTGGATAAAATGACATAGTATTTCCCAACAGTGGAAGGTGATGGAATGGGATATGTGACTAGAAAATTCCTCCAAAAGGTCTGAAAACACTGGAATATAAAAGCTCCCACTGCCAATTCATCTGAGCTCCAGAGTAAAGCTGGCTTTAACAAAGTTAAAAATTAAACATAAGAGAAGTCTGAAATGTAACCAGAATGGAAGTTTTAAACAAGCTGAACTGTAGAAATAAATACAGCTAAAGCACCCACTCTATCAATTAGCCAAACAAAGTAACACCAAAATCAAAAACCAAATTCACTGCCATTCATCGATTCAGACTCATAGTGACCCCCTTTTGATTTCTGAGGTGGTAAATCTTTATGGAAGCAGGTTCTGTGGAGGGGCTGGTGGCTTTGAACTGTCAACCTTCTAGTTAGCAGTCAAATACCTTAGGCACTAGACCACCTTAAAGTAACACCAAGGTGAGTCCATAAAGATGTCTGGGACAGACTTCAGCACAGTGAGCAATGATGCAATGATTCATTTGGGAAGGTAACCTGGAATACCTTGCTACTTGAAAGATACGTGTGGTGGTTATGCTTGTGTGTCAACTTGGCTGGGCCTGGTTGAGGGGCTGGGCAGCTGGTGGTAGTTATTCCCCATGATGAGACTGGCAATCAACTCCATGGTAGGATCTACCACAAGCAGCTG
>NW_006921666.1:8373284-8383569 GCF_000298275.1 Orycteropus afer afer | reverse complement strand
CACCCAGCCCTTAGAGCCTGGGACTTTGAACTTGGACTTAAAGCCTCCAAATTGTAAGAATAAACTCCTGTTTGTTAAGGCCATCCCATTTGTGGTATATATTCTTGTCAGAGTGGCACTAGGTAACCAGAACCATATGTAAGGCAGGGAGGGCTGCATTATATCCTTTATATTCCCAAAGCCAAGGACAGAGACTGGAACATGTACAGCCTCAGTAAATAAGTCCTGAAAGGACTTGGTGCAATTGGGTTGATGGTGTATGAAGATAGGGGGACAGGGAGAATGTCTCACTGTGGCCTATGCACAATATCCCCTATATACCATCTCCCCTAAACCAGCCCATAATTAGGAGTGCTCTTCTAGGAAGCCCATTCATTCACAAGCTAATTCATTCACCTAGTCTTTCCAGAAATTACAAATTGTCTACTTCTATTTACAATTACAGCACACAAAGATGAATCACCCAGACCTGCCCTTTTTCTTTTTTAAAAAATTGTAATTTGGGTGAAAGTTTACAGATCAAATTCCCTTTCCCTTCACTAATTCACTTATGTTTTGTTTTGTGACCTTGACTGCAATCCCCACATCGTAACAGCTCTCCTCCACTTCCTCCCTATGGTTAAAACTTCTATGTCCTCCTTTCCTATTCATTCCTGCCCTCTGAGCTTTCTCCCTGCACAAATGCTGCCCTTCTGATCGCCCACAGCTGATGTTCTAAAGAGTGTACCTGCCTGGTGTAATCGATGAACTTACATGCCTGTCTATTGTTTGACTGGAAGTTAAGCCACTGGAGTGATTAATTTCAGGCCTGAAGGGTGACTAGGGGCCACAGACTTAGAGGTTTCATCAGTCTGTATAAAACCAGTAAGCCCGGTCTTATGATATTGAGTTTTGTTCCACATTTTTCTCCTATTCTATCCAGGATCTCCTATTTTGACCCTTTTCCGAGTGGCTGACAGTGGTAGCTGGGCACAGTCTAGTTCTGGTCTCAGGGTCATGTAGGCTGAGATTCCCATGGTCCATTAGTCCCTTGGGCTAATTCCATGTGTGTCTTTGATTTTCTTCACTCTTCTTTGCTCCAGGTGGGGAGAGACCAATGTTGCATCTTAGATGGCCACTTGCAAGCTTTTAAAACCCCAGTTGCTCCTCAACAAACTAGAATGTAGAACAATGTTTTTGTGTAGTACATTATACCGATTGAGCTCAATGTCCCTCATGACCATGGTCCTGAGCCTGTGGGCCCAGTGACTCATTCCCTCAAGGTATGGCTAAGGTATGGCTAAGAAGTTATCATAATTTTGTTCCATTAGCTCTATTATATATATATGTGTGGTATAACAACATATATATGTATGTAGAAATATCGTCTATATTGGTCATGGGTATATTTCCTTTTGCCTACCCATACTTGATCATTTTACCTGTCTACCTATGTATCTACCCATAGATTAATGTTTATTATTACTGATAATGCAGTATTGTGTATGTAAAAGTACTTACTTTTGTCATCTCTATCTCTTGTGCACCTCTGTGTGTCTTCTTTTTCCTTACTGTTATTGTGCTGGTCATTCACTTTTCCCTTCACTTAAACGTGTCTCTTACCTAACTAGCAATTTCCCCTCCCCGCCCTTTCAAAGAAAGTTTCCTTCCATGTGTAAACCTTTCCTTGACTTTTTATAATATTTGTCCTTCTGTGATTGACTTATTTCACTCAGCATAATGTCTTCCAAGTTCATCCACATTATGTGGTGTTTCACAAAGTTTTCAATATTCTTTAGTGTTGCATAGGATTCCATTGTATGCATATACCATAGTTTGGTTATCCATTCATCTGCTGATGAGCACTTAAGTTGTTTCCCTCTCTTTGCTATTATGAATAGTGCTGTGATGAACGATGAACATGGGTGTGCATGTATCTATTCATATCCCGGCTCTCAGTTCTTTAGGATATATACCTAGTGGGATTGCTGGATCAAATGGTATGTCTACTTCCAACTTTTTAAGAAGTGCCATACCATTTTCCACAGTGGTTGTGTCATTTTATAGTCCCACCAGCAGTATATGAGAGTTCCAATCTTTCTACCCTCTTGCCAGCGTTAGCTATTTTCTGTCTTGTTGAATTTTGCTATTATTTCTGGGGTGAGATGATATCTCATTGTTGTTTTAATCTGCACCTCTTTGGACAATGAGCAAGGAAGACAGAAGAAGAATTGATGGTTTTGAGTCATGGTGTTGGCAAAGAATACTGAAAGTACCATGGACCGCCAGAAGAACTAACAAATCTGTCCTGGGAGAAGTACAGTCGGAATGCTCCTTGCAAGTGAGAATGGCCAGACTTAGTCTCACTTACTTTGGTCATGTTGTCAGAAGGGACCATTCCCTGGAGAAGGGTATCATGCTTGGTAAAGTGGAGGGTCAACAAAAAAGGGGAAGACCCTCAATGAAATGGATTGATATAGTGACTGCAAAGATGGGCTCAGGTATAGCAAGGATTGTGAGACTGCCACAGGACCAGGCAGTTTCGTTCTGTTGTACGTAGGGTTGCTATGAGTCAGAGCTGACCCCGCGCACCTAACAACAATATATATTGAGACCTTAGTGCATGCCAAGCAATATGCTAATATTTTACATGGATTATCTCATTTACTCTCACGATACAACACTGTGAGGTAGGTGCGATTATTAACATCCTCACTCTATAAGTGAGAAAAGCAAGGCTTAGAGAAACTAAGTAAGATCATCAATCATATCATAAATGAAAAGAGCCAGAAATCAAATACAGATGGTCTAACTCCAGAACCCAGGTCCTAACCACTAGGTACACAGGAAGGGTCCCTGAGTAAGGCTCTAGGGAAAGATGGATATGTGGGTGGAGAGGAGAGGAGAGAGCAGAGAATAGTCAGAGATGAAGCTGGAAGGTTAGGCTGGCCCCAGGGTGTAAAAGCCTTATAGGTAGTAAGATTTTGTTTCCATATACAAACCAGAGATTTTGAAGATTTCATTTCCTGCTGGCTCTATATTTAGTACATTTATAGAATCCAATCATGTCTCATCACTTCCATCACCACAACCTTGACCTAAGCCATCATCATTTCTCATCTGATTTACTCTGATACTGTACTAACAGGTCTACCTGCTTCTACCCCCACTTCTCAAGAGTCTATTTTTAACACAGCAGCCAAAGCCATCCTCTTCATATATAAGTTAGAGTATGCCTTTCCACTGCTTAAAACCCAGCAACATCTCCCCATTTCTCTCAGAGTGACATAATCCTGACAATGGACGTCCCTGCTCTGGCCCCCTCCCTATTATCTCTCTGATTTCTAACTACTAATAATTTTTATCTCATTCATTCCCTCAGCCACAGTGACCTCTGGGATTACATATCACACATGGTCCTGCCTTGGGTCTTTGGGTCTAGCTCTCCCCATTGCCGGGAACAGTATTTCCCCATATACCCACTTGATAAATGACTGAAACGCCTTTGAATCTTTGTTAAATGCCACTTTCTCACTGAGGTCTATCTCTACTACAGCCACATTCTCCCTTAAATCCTCCTTATCCATGTCTGTGTTCTCAATCCCCTTTACTCTGCTCTACTTTTTCTTTTTTCCATAGCACTTATCATATTCTAACTTATTTATTATGCTTATTGTCTGTGTTCCCCTTATAGACTGAAAGCTCTTTGAGAGCAGGATTTTTTTTTGTTTGTTTGTTTACTGATTTAGCCCAACTACCTAGAAGAGTGTCTAGCACATATTAGGATTGTGAAGAAACTGACAATAGGAATAAACTGCAAAGTGATGTCAAAATGGAGAAATAATATCTTCATAAATTCTTAAACAGGATTTTAAGAGAGAATGTAATTGATTACTGAATACCTAATCTAGTCATATTAATTTTAGGAGAAACTATAATTTTATTTTTCTGAATCTATTCAGTTTTCTACCTTTTCTACCTAAATTAAATATTTTTACTAATCACATTTCAATCATGGTTTTGAATTATTGAAATTGTGACAGATTAAACTATCCAAAAAAAATCTACAATATTAAACAATTTTTACATCATCAAAATTCTATTTATTAAACTAATGAATATTTTAATATACTGTGTATTAATTATCTATTGCTGTGTATGACATAACCCAAAAACTTAGTAGCTTAAAACAATAAACATTTATTATCTCACAGTTTCTGTCAGGAATTTGGGAGTGGCTTAGCTACGTAGTTCTGGTTCAAGGTCTCTCATTAAACTACAGTCAATGTAGTAGGCTGAGACTGTAGTCATCTGAAGGCTTGACTGGGGCTAGTGGATCCACTTCCAAGATAGCTAACTCAGTATCTAGCAAGGTGATGCTGGTTGTTGGAGCCTCAAATCCTGCCCACGTGGACTACTCTCTAGGGCTGCCTGAATGTCTTTACAACATTGTCATTGGCTTCCTTCAGAGTGAGCAATAAAAGACAGAACAAGGCAGAAGCAGCAATGTCTTTCACAACTTAGCCTTGTAAGGCATACACTATCACTTCTGCCATATTCTATTGGTCACAAAGACAAATTCTGATGAAAAGTAGAAAAGGACAACACAAGGGCATGAGGATAACTGGGGGCCATCTTAGTGGCTGTCTACTACAAGCTATAATTAGCATTTCCATTTTATTTTGAGTTCAGATTTTTTACACTTCATATGTATGTGTGAGTATGTGCGTATATTCCTATTAATATAATTTACATGGTTGTTTCTAGGAAATATATGTTATTCTAAAAATAGTAACTCTAAAAGAGTAAAAACATCTTTCAATTTTAACTTCCCTGAAAATATCATACCCCACCAGTTAAAGTTTTTCATTTTCTATTACAGTCCCAATATTTTACTTAAAGAAGAGAATTATTGGAAAAACTAAGACTTACACAATGTCTTGCTTGTTCCTAAAGGAAAAGTGAATTTAATTACTTCAGATAAAAGTCAGATATATTTAGGAAAGAGCAGGAAGAAAATAAATGAGTCATTATATTGGTTTTGAAGCTTATACATATCAGTTAATAAATGAATAAGCCTAACAATGAAATTAAATACTAAATCAAAGAAGACATAGAATAAAACTGTTTATGCTAATAGAATAGAAAAGTGCTTCATGTTATATACAGTGGTATAGTGGATGAAGCATTTGGCTGCTAAACAGAAGGTCAACACTTCAAACCCACCAGCTGCTCCAATGAAAGAAAACAGGGCTATTTACTTCAGTAAAGATTTATAGCCTCAGAAACCCAAGCGGGGGGAGGGTCGCTATGAGTCAGAATCGATTCGATGACAGTGAGTTTGGTTTGGTCACAGTGTAGCATTAACACTTAGTACTGAAGAGATTTTGTGTAGAAAGGGATAGCACTAACAACTAACACAGATTTTAAACCACTAAAAATTCTACAATAAGCATTATTAAAATGTCCATAATACTAAGAAAACCCAACCCAGTGCCACTGATTCTAACTCATAGTTACCCTACAGGAAGGGGAGAACTGCCCTGGAAGGTTTCCAAGGCTGTAAATCTTTAAAAAGAGCTCTGGTGGTGTAGTGCCTAAGGCATTTGACTGCTAACTAGAGGGCTGGCGGTTCAAACCCACCAGCCACTCCTCGGAAGGAAGACTGGCCAATCTACTTCCATAGTGATACCGCCTCAGAAACCCAAAGAGGGGTGACTATGCGTCGGATCCAACTCAACGGCAGTGAGTTTAGTTTTTAAATCTTTAAAGAAGCAGACTGCCTCATCTTTCTCCTGCAAAGCAGCTGGTGGGTTCAAACTGTCCACCTTTTTTTGGTTGGCAGCTGAGCACTTAACCACTGTATCATCAGAGCTCCTTGATTAAGAAAAAAGTTTATTAAAAAGTCAACTTTTATTAGATCATCACCAAGGAACTGTAATAAGACCTGTGAGTGTAGAAACTACACAGAGAGAGATTAAACAGGAAGAATTTTTCTAACAATGTAAGTAGCCTCATAATGGCAGGAGGGAGGGCTCCTTGACTCAAGGTGTCAGTCAAGGACAAGGCCATGTTACCTAAAGGGGATTCACAGAACAGAAGCCTGGCTGACGGAAATGTCCTTTAGGATCTCTCTGACCCTAAGACCAAATTCTCTAACTCTCAATAAAACCAAACCAAAAACCAAACTCACTGCTGTTGAGTCGGATCCTACTCATAGTGACCCATCCTTGGGTTTCCAAGGAGGTATCACTACAGAAGCAGATTGTCCAACCTTCCTTCCAAGGAGTGGCTGGTAGTTGATGTGCCGGTAGTTGCAAACAAATACAAAATTTTCACCTCTTTCTGTATTTCGTTCCATTTTAATGAAAACATCATGAGACAAGTATCCACAAGCCCATTCTGAACAACGAAACCATTTGGGTGCCGTACCAAAATGAGAACAGTGTGTGACTTCACTCTCAATAGTTTCTGGTTTGACTTTGCTATAATAATTGTTGCCTGGAAAAGCTGTTCCTACTGCTGTGCTCTCTGCAGAAGTTATAAGGCCTTTTCTTACAGACTCATTAAGAGTGAAAAACCCATTAGAGAAAAGATACTCCCAACAGAAGGAGTTTAATGTTGCTTCAAGATCAAATATCATGTCTGATGACCAGCTAAGGTGGTCTTAGCTTAACTTAAGGTGGCTTCCAAGCTGGTATCTATTGTGGGAGGCACTTATTCGCAGAATAATTGCAAGGATCAGCATTATTTGGTACTGTTTATACTGAAGTTTGACTATGGGAAGAGAAGTAAAAACATATTTTGCCTTTCTTATTATCAACTGAAGAATAGCTACTGTTTCAAACATGTTAAACTGAAATGAAAAACATAAGACAGATTGAAATATCATAATACTTCATGTGTAAAGCAAGAAATAGAGGCCCCATCTAGGTATAGTTTCCTAAATATATCTTTAAGATACTTCTTTAAAAACCAAAACATTTTTCTCTTCACAATTTCTGGTAAAAAAAAAAAAAACAACGTTTCTAAAGTGAATTTCCTACATGGAACAAAGCCTTTTTTTATGGTTCAGAATCATGATCATGATCATGGAGTTAAATTTTCTGTAAATCAGGGATACTCCCCAGGGCTATAAGATCATTTGCCTTTTTGCCACCAAATGGTTCTAGACTTTTTGAGCTATTCTGTCCATTTTCCTTGCTACTATCACTGATCAGTGCTGTGTTCTCCCTTGACTCCTCCATTAAGAAACTATCATCTAATCTTCATTTTAAATGCAAGATGTGATATGAATCAAAGTCGTAATTATTAAAATTTTATGTCTCTCTATAAAAATGAGGATCTCTCTAACAGAATAAGGGGCATGGGATTTGTGACCACCCTTTTAGCGGCTCATAAACCCCTTTTCACTTAGTGTAAGTGCTCATCTATGAACAAAAAAGCAGAATTTGCCAAAAATATGACCTATGGAAAAATGGGGTATTACTTTATATAGGTTACTTACCAATTTTTTTCTTTTCCTCCTAGGGTTTCCTTGTTGTTTCCTTCAAATGTTGTATCAGTTTTTAATCTGTAGAAGATGGACATGGATAATCATAAGAGCAAAGTTCTCTCTTTTCTCTGCTGTTAGTACACCTACCTTTGGTTCAGCTACCTCTTTTTCAGTTCTGTTTCCGATCTGTTCAGGCTTTGGAAACCAGATCACCACACTCATTTCCTGACTCATCTAGTACTCTTGGGCTCTTTCTCCCTTCTACTTTCAAACTATAACCTCAACCACTTTTACCTCTCACATAGCTTGTTTATAATCAACAGTAAAAGAACACAAATTACACTCTAAAAGCTGATATGTGTGTGTGTGTAAAATACTGGGGGTGAAAAACAAAGATGCATGGAAACTATTAGTTCAAGGGACTAGTGGACCATGCGAACCTCAGCCTACATGACCCTGAGACCAGATGAACTAGATGGTGACCAGTTACCACTGTCAACCAGTTAGAAAGGGATCAACGTACAAGATCCTGCACAGAGTGAAGAAAAAGGTGGAAAAAACTCAAAATCATAAAAAAATAAAAAAAGACTATACTTACTGGTCTGATAGAGACTGGTGAAACCCCCAAGACTATGGCCTCCCAAGATTCTGTGGGTCTGGAATTGAACTCACTCCTGTGGCTTGCAGCCAAACAATCAACAGGCATATGAGGTGAGCATTTATACCAGGCAGGTACACTTCACAGAACAATCAACCATAGGAGATCAGAAGGGCAGTATTTGCACAGGGAAATAGGTCAGAGGACAGGAATGCATGGGAAAGGATGACAAAGGGCAAAGGTAACCACAAGGAAGAAGTAGCAAGAGAGCTGTTACATTATGGGGGTTACAATCAACTTCATGAAACAAAATGGGTATGAACTGTTTATGGAAAATTAATTTGCTCTGTAAACTTTCATCCAAATCATAATTTAAAAAAAAATATTTGGGATGGATAGGTTGTGATTAAAGAGCTTTTTTTGTCTGATAAGAACTCAAATACCAGCTATGTGTTCCACAATGTGATCAATGAGTGACCACTATTACATGATCATAGTTAAAAATGGACCAAGCACTTCAAACATGAGATCCTAAAAGGAAAAATGTGGCTACTATTTCAACCCAGCAACACTGTTATGATGACACTTCATAACCAGGAAACTTTGTGGACACACAGACAATTTTGATTTAAATTCTTAAGAGTAGTACTGCTGTTGAGAAAAATCTCTTATGGGTATGAGTTTACACAGTATTTCCTATTCCCCCAAAAAGGGAACATTAAACTCACTTATGCAACATAATTATTCATTGCAAATACCTTTTTTCAACAACCTAAATGGCAACTATACACATGGACTTCACCACATGTGGAATACACAGAAATCAGATCGACTACATCTGTGGAAAGAGGCAATGAAGCTCAATATCACCAGTCAAAACAAAGCCAGGAGCTGACTGTGGAACAGATAATCAATTGCTCATATGCAAGTTCAAGCTGAAGCTAAAGAAAACTGAAATAAGTCCATGAGAGCCAACATATGACCTTGATTATATTTCCTACCTGAATTTAGAAACTATCTGAAGAATAGATCTGACACATTGAACACCAATGACTAAAGACCAGAGGAGCTGTGGGATGACATCAAGAACATTATATATGAAGAATGCAAAGAGTCTTTAAAAAGACAAGAAAGGAAAAAAAGACCAAAATGGATGTCAGAAGAGACTCTGAAACCTGCTCTTGAATGTAGAGTAGCTAAAGTGAAAGGAAGAAATGCTCAAATAAAATAATGGAACAAAAGATTTCAAAGGGCAGCTCAAAAAGACAAAGTAAATCCTATAATGAAATGTGTAAAGACCTGAACTTAGAAAACCAAAAGGAGGAGTTCCAGTAAGATGGTGGAATAGGCGGATAGACTGCACAGACCTGCTTCAACAAAGGAAAGGGAAACCAATTAACACAGATACAGAGGATAATACTAGAGCCCTCAACTTTGAAGGGAAGGATATAGAAATGGACTGAATAACTAATAGAATAACTTGCATGAAAACACCAAAAAAGGAGATATATGGAGCTGCGGTTTGTTAGCAATCCTGACGGCACAGACAGCTTGGATATTGCTGAGTGATGTTAGGATCTAAGCATTAACCTAAAATTTGTCCCTGCTAGCCAGGGGCTGCACGGAGGACTGCACTAGTGGCTGGTGAATAAAAGGGGAAGCAGCAAAGAGGAAGGCAGGCTGAGCTGTGGACTTTTGCTTGTACAGAGGGCACAGCCATTTTGAAACACACAAGCAGTTTGACCATTTTGGATATTTAAAGCGACAGTGTTCTCCCAGATTCCAGGAATCAATCAGAAAAAAAGATCGAAACAAAATGAAGAAAGCCTAAGGTTCATGTGGGATACCATCAAAAGGAATTACTTATGTGTAACTGGAATTCCAGAACAGGAAGAGACAAATAAAACCACTGAGAAAATTGTCCAAGATTTGTTGAAAGAGAACTTCCCTGATATGATGAACAATGAGAATATATCCATTCAGGAAGTCCAACGAACCCCAAACAGGACAGACCCCAAAAGAAAATGACCAAGACATATCATTATCAAACTCATCAAAAACAAAGACAAAGAAAAAAATCCTGAAAGCAGCATGGGAAAAACGAAAAGTTACTTATAAAGGACAACAAATAAGAATATGCTCTGACAAATCCATTAAGTGGGGAAGAGAATGTTTGTTTAATAAATGGTGCTGGCAAAACTGGAGATCCATTT
>NW_006921666.1:8339166-8370000 GCF_000298275.1 Orycteropus afer afer | reverse complement strand
TTAAGAAAGACTAGGTAAGAGAAGAAATAAAAAATGAAATTCAAAAATTCCTTGAATCAAACAAGAATGAAAACACAACATACCAAAATCTTTGGGACACAGCAAAAGCAGTGATCAAAGGCCAATTTATAGCAACAAATGCACACAACAAAAAAGAAAAAAGAGCCAAAATCAAAACATTAAACCAACATCTTCAACAATTAGAAAAAGAACAGCAAGAAAAGCCTACAGTCACCAGAAGAAAGGAAATAATAAAGATCTGAGCAGAAATCAATGAAACAGAAAACTTTCAAAGACAAGAGAAAAGATCAACAAGACTAGAAGTTGGTTTTTTTCAAAAGATTAATAAAATTGAGAAGCCACTACAAATGTAACAAAGGAAAAGAGGGAGAGAATACAAATAACACGAATAAGAAATGAAATGGGTGACATCACAACAGAACAAACTGAAATAAAAAGGGTAATATTAGGATACTACGAAGAACTGTACTCCAACAAATTTGAAAATCTAGAACAAATGGACAGATTTCTAGAAACACATCACTTACCTAAACTGACATAAACTGATGTGGAAAAGTTTAAAAGATCCATAACAAAACAAGAAATTGAACAGGTCATAAAAAAAATTACCAACAAAAAAAAGTCCTGGCCCAGACGGTTTCACCAGAGAATTCTACCAAACAGAGAACTGACACCAATCCTACTCAAACTATTCCAAAACAAACAAAAGGATGGAATCCTCCCTAATTCATATTCTGAAGCAAGCATAACCTTGATACCAAAAACAGGCAATGACATCACTCAAAATGAAAACTATAGACCAATATCTACCATGAATATAGATACAAAAATCTTCAACAAAATCCTAGCCAATAGAATCCAACAACATATCAAGAAAATAATTTATCTGGATAGACTGGAAGAACAATGTGAAACAAAACTCAAAATCATTGAAAAAAAAAAGGGAACCAAGTTTGCAGGTCTGATAGAGCCTAATGGAACCACTGAGACTATGACCCCTAGCTGCCCTTCAGGTCTGGAATTGAATTCACTCCTGTGGCTTCCAGCCAAACAAAAGACAGGCATATGGGCTGAACATTTACATTAGATAGATACACTCCTCCGCGAGATCAATCATAGGAGAATAGAAGGGCTGTGTATATACAGGGAGTCAGCTCGTGACAGGAGTGCATGGGGAACTGTTGAAATGTCATGAGACAGTGTATATGAGCTGTATGGAAAACAAATTTGCTCTGTAAACTTTCACCCAAATCACAATTAAAAAAAAGGGGGGGGGGGAGAAGAACATGCTCAGCATTTCTCATGCTGAAAGAACTGAAGAAAAAATTCAAACCTCAAGTTTGCAATATTCAAAGAGTCCATGGGCAAAATATTGAATGATGCAGGAAGCATCAAACAAAGATGGAAGGAATACACAGAGTCACTGTAATAAAAAGAACTGGTCAATATCTAACTATTTCAGGAGGCAGCATACTATCAAGAACCAATGGTAATGAAGGAAGAAGTCGAAGCTGCACTGAAGGATATGGCTTTTAAACGAGGCTCCAGGAATTGACGGAATACTCACTGAGATGCTTCAACAAACAGATGCTGCACTGGAGGAGCTTACTCCAAGTGCCAAGAAATATGGAAGATGGCTACCTGGCTAACTGACTGGAAGAGATCCATATTTGTGCCCATTCCAAAGACAGGTAATCCAACAGAATGTGGAAATTATCAAACAATATCATTAATGTCATATGCAAGTAAAATTTTGCTGAAGATAATTAAAAAATGGTTGCAGCAGTATGCTGACAGGGAACTTCCAGAAATGCAAGCTGCATTTAGAAGAGGAAGTGGAATGAGGGATGTCATTGCTAATGCCAGATAGATCTTAGCTGAAAGCAAATAATACCAGAAAGATGTCTACTTGTGTTTTACTGACTATGCAAAAGCATTTGATTGTGTGGATCATAACAAATTATAGATAACATTGAGAAGAATGGGAATTCTAGAAACTTAATTGTACTCAAGAGAAACCTGTACATAGACCAGGAGGCTGTGGTTTGAACAGAACAAATGGATACTGCACGGTTTAAAATCAGGAAGGGTGTGTGTCATGGTTGTATTCTTTCACCATACTTATTCAATCTGTACGTAGAGCAAATAATCTGAGAAGCCGGATTACATGAAGAATAACGTCTCATCAGCACTGGAGAAAGGCTCATTAACAACCTGTGATATGAAGATGATGCAACTTCACTTGCTGAAAATGAAGATGACTTGAAGCACTTAATAATGAAGATCAAAGACTTCAGTAAGGATTGCACTTCAACATAAAATGAAAATCCTCACAACTGGACCAATAAGCAACATCATGACAAACGGAGAAAAGACTGAAGTTATCAAGGATTTCATTTTACTTGGATCCACAGTCAACACCCACGGAGGCAGCAGTCAGGAAATCAGACATCATATTGCACTGGGCCAATCTGCTGCAAAATATCTCTTTAAAGTGTTAAGAAGCAAAGACGTCACTTTGAAGACTAAGGTGCACCTGACCCAAGCCATTATTTTCAATTGTCTCATATCCATGTGAAAGCTGGACAATGAATAAGGAAGACTGAAGAAGAGTCGATGCCTTTGAAATGTGGTGTTGGCAAAGAATACTGAAGATACCATGGACTGCCAGAAGAATGAACAAATCTGTCCTGAAAGAAGCTGGAATGCTCCTTGGAAGTAAAAATGGCCAGACTGTGTTTCACCTATTTTGGTCACGTGATCAGAAGGGATCAGTTCCTGGAGAAGGATATCATACTTAGTAAAGATGGTCAGTGAAGAAGGGAAAGACTGTCAATGAGATGGACTGATACAGTGTCTGCAATGATGGGCTCAGGTATAGCAAAGATTGTGACGATGGTGGAAGACCAGGCAATGTTTCATTTTCTGTTGTACACAGGGTTGCTATGAGTCAGAGCCAATTTGATAGCACCTAACAACAACCACCAGCCACTCCTCGGAAGGAAGATGGGGCAATCTACTTCTGTAGCGATACTGCCTCGGAAACCCAAGGAGGGGTCACTATGAGTTGGGTCCGGCTTGATGGCACATAACAACAACAAACAAACAACAACAACTACATGCAACATAAAGCTGAAGATTATACATTCAAGAGAGTATTTGATTAATTGTATGGATTTGATTCATGCAACCAATGTTATAAATTCTAACTATTGGGTTCCCAAAGCAAACATTTCCAAAGACATACTTTGTGGGCTACAGATTATAATCTTCTCCAGGTGTTTCTTTGAAATCTTATGATGCAATGGGTGTTATCTACTTGTAACCATGCAATTTTGACATTTCTATCTTCTTTTTTTAAAAAAAATTATATTGTGTGTAAACGCCCTGGGTGATGCAGATGGTTTGTGCTCAGCTATCACCTGAAAGGAAGGCAGTCCAAATCCACCCAGTAGTGCCTTGGACTGTCACATCTTTAACCCATAGATAGAGTGGGCTGGTAGGTTTGAACTGCTGACCTTTTGGTTAGCAGCCATGCACTTAACTACTGTGCCAGGAGGGCTCTGTCAACAAATACATACAGGGAAGGCTAAATGGCTTCTCTTCCTAATTTCCTGTTTCTGTTAGTGGTATCACAATTTTTCTAATATCCAACTCAAACTCTTTATCACCTTTGAATTCTCCTCTCTCATGCCTTCTATATTCCAATCCATTGTCAAGTTCCAGTGAGTCTCTCTTTGCAGTATCTTTATCATCTCCTCTTCTTTCCTATTCCCACTGCTACTATCTCAATTTAGGCCCTTATAATTCCAGTATACAAGTTACCAGTCTCCACTCTCTATTCTCAAACCCACATACGACTGTCTTTTAAAATGCCATTTTCATCATTTTCCTACTAGATCGTAAGCCACAGATGGCAGGGGCTATATCTCATTCATCTTTGAAACTTACTTACTTAGCACAAGCCGGCATATAATGAAACCAAACCAAACCAAATCCAGTACCATCGAGTTGATTCCAACTCATAGCAACCTTACAGGACAGACTAGAACTGCCTCATAAGGGCTTCCAAGGGCGTAAATCTTCATGGAAGCAGACTGCTTCATCTTTCTCCTGTGGAGCGGCTGGTGGGTTCAAACCAGCAGCCGATGCTGGCCGATGCCGGCCAATGCTGGCCAATGCCGGTCAATGCCTTAATCACTGTGCAACAGAGCTCTTTCATCTTTTACTTCCTCAAAGGTGACACTGTATCAAAATTCTTCTTTGTTCTCTCTGGCATATAGTAATATTTAATTAATGTTTATTGAATAAATTAATGAATACATAATCATGTCACATACTACCCCCTTCCTTAAAACTTTCATCAACTTCCTACTGCCCACAACAGAGGTTACAAACCCAAATAACTACAGGAAATGTGAGTAAAGATGTGTTTAAAACAACAGGAAGTGGTGGGGAGTGTGGGAAACTTCACAGCACCTGTTTCATCTGAAGAGGCTGTTGCTGGCTGCTCCAACCAATTGGTGCATGACAGAATGTAGGCCCAATATTGCCAGGTCTTCTAATTTTTCAAGATAAGCAGAAAGTATAGAATTCTATATAAAATCTGCTGTTTTTTAAACAGTGACAATTAATTCCATTTAAAAACCAAAAAATGAACCCCAAACACCACTGTTCAGGCCAAACAAAACACATCTATGTGCCAAATCCAGCCCTCAAGCCACAAGTTGGTGACTCTGGTCTACAGGATAAAAGACAAACTCCTTGCCTGATATTCTTGTGTTCTACTGTAAGTTCTAAACATTCCTTTGCAGAGTTGTTTCTGGCCTACTATTTCCACAAGAACCTTCTCCTCTAGTCCAGTGGTTCTCAAACTTTAGCATGCATCAGAACTCTCTGAAGGGCTTGTTAAAACATAGATTGCTGGGCCTCACCACCAGAATTTATGTATGAGTCAGTAAGTCTCTGGTAGAGTCAGAGAATCTGCATTCCTAATAAGTTCCCCTACCATTTATCTGTCAGTTTGTCATAATGTGGTGGCTTGAGTGTTGCTTTAATGCTAGAAGCTATGCCACTGGTATTTAAAATACTAGTAGGGTCACCTATGGTGGACAGGTTTTAATGGAGCTTCCAGACTAAGACAGAAAGATAGACCTGGTGGTCTATTTCTGAAAAGATTGGCCAATGGAAACCTTATGACTAGCAGCAGAACTGTCTTTACAGTGCCAGAAGATGAGCCCCTCAGGTTGGAAGACACTCAAAATATGACTAGAGAAGAGCTGCAGCTTCAAAATAGAGCTAATCTTAAGGATGTTGATGGAATAAAGCTTTCTGGGACCTTCATTTGCTGATGTGGCATAACTCAAAATAAGAAACAACTGCAAATATCCATTAATAATTGGAATGTGGAATGTACAAATCTAGGAAAATTGGAAGTTGTAAAAAAATGAAATGGAATGCATAAAGATCAATACCCTAGGCACTAGTGAGTTGAAATGGACTGGTATTGGCCATTTTGAATCAGACAGTCATATAGTCTACTATGTTGGGAATGAAAATTGAAGAGAAATGGCATTGTATTCAAAGTAAAAAAAAAAAAAAATTTCAAGATCTACCCTGAAGTATATCACTGCCAGAGGCAGGATAATATCCAATACACCTACAAGGTGTATTGGATATTATTAACTGCTCACACAGTTAATACCACTATTATTTAAATTTATGCACCAAACACTAATGCCAAAGATGAAGAAGTTGAAGATTTTTACCAACTTCTGCAGCCTGAAATTGATCAAGCATGCAATCAAGATGCCTCGATAATAACTGGTGATTGGAATGCAAAAACTGGAAACAAAGAATAAGGACTAGCAGTTGGAAAATACAGCTTTGGTGATAGAAATGACGCAGGAGGATTGTATGATAGAATTTTGTAAAACCAATGACTTAATCACTGTAAAATCTTTCTTTACCAATATAAATGGAAGCTATACATGTGGACATAATCAGATGGAATACACAGGAATCAAACTGATTACATTTATGGAAAAAAGACAATGGAGAAGCTCAGTATCATCAGACAGAACAAGGCTAGGGGCTGCCTATGGGACACACCATCAATTGCTCATTTGCAACTTCAAGCTGAAGCTGAAGGAAATTAAAACAAGTCCATGAGAACCAAAATATGACTTTGAATATATCCTACCTGAATTTAGAGGCCATCTTAAGAAGAGATTTGACACAATGAACACTAATACACAAAGACCAGATGAGTTATGTGATGACATCAAAGACATCATACATGAAGAAAGCAAAAGGTCATTAAAAACACAGGAAAGAAAGAAAAGGCCAAAATGCATGTCAGAAGAGAATCTGAAACTTGCTCTTCAATGCTGTTGTTGTTGTTGTTATGTACCCTCGAGTCAGACCCGACTCATAGAGACCCCTCCTTAGGTTTCCAAGGCAGTATCACTACGGAAGTAGATTGCCCAAACTTCCTTCTGAGGGGTGGCTGGTGGGTTTGAACCACCAGCCTTCTGGTTAGCAGTCAAGTGCCTTAGGCAGAATAGCTAAAACCAAAGGAAGAAATGATAATGTACAAGAGCTAAATAGATTTCAAAAGATGGCTAAAGAAGACAAAATATTATAATGAAATGTGCAAAACGCTGGAGTTAGAAACTTAAAGGGAAGAATATGCTTGGCATTTCTCAAGCTTAAGGAACTGAAGAAAAAAAATCAAGCCTCAAGTTTCAATACTGAAGGATTCTATGAGCAAAATATTGAATGATACAGGAAGCATCAAAAGAAGATGGAAGGACAACCAAAGATTCATGGAAACAATTAGTCCTAGTGACTGGCACACCATGTGATCTGCTGCCTCTATGACTATGAGACCAGAAGAACTAGATGGCAACCAGCTACCACTGTCAACCACTCAGAGGGGGATCTATGTAGGAGATCCTGGATAGAGAAGGAGAACAATGTGGAACAAAATTCAAAATCATTTGGGAAGAAAAAAAAGTGGGGGGGGGGGAGACCAGGTTTGCTGGTTTGTTAGAGCCTGGTGGAATCACTGAGACTATGGCCCCTAGCTGCCCTTCAGGTCTGGAATTGAACCTACACCTACTTTTATGGAAAAAGACAATGGAGAAGCTCAGTATCATCAGACAGAACAAGGCTAGGGGCTGCCTATGGGACACACCATCATCATTTTGGCTTCCAGTCAAACAAAAGACAGGCTATGAGTTGAACATTTACCTGAGATAGATACAATCCTTGAAGAGAACAATCATGGGACAAAGAAGGGCTGTTTATGCACAGGGAGACAGCTCAGGGGGCAGGAGTGCATGGAGGGATGGACACAGGGAAGTGGAAGGGGAGCTTTTGCACTGGGGTCAATTATAGTCAATGTCATGAGACAAAGTGTGTATGAAATGCTGTATGTGAATTTGCTCTGTAAACTTTCACCCAAATCAAAAAAAAAAAAAAAAAAGACGATGACGATGGAAGGAATACACAGAGTCACTGTACAAAAAAGAATTAGTCGACCTTCAATAATGTCAGAAAGTAGCATATGATCAGGAACTGAGAGTATTGAAGGAAGAAGTCCAAGCTGCACTGAAGGCACTGGACAAAAATAAGGCTCCAGGAATTGATGGAATACCCAGTAAGATGTTTCAAGAAATGGATGTGGATGCAATGCTGGAAGCACTCACTCATCTATACCAAGAAATTTGGAAGACAGCTATGTGGATAACCAACTGAAAAATATCCATATCTGTGCCCATTCCAAAGAAAGGTGATTCAACAGAACATGGAAATCATCAAACAATATCATAATATCACAAGTAAGTAAAAGTAAGTAAGCCGCAGGAACCCAGGTAACGGCAGGCAGACAGGCCCCACATCCAGAGGCAGGAGGCAGGGGGGAGCTGGGCCAAGATCCCACACAGCCGTGGGATCCAGGTAAGGGGAGGGAGACAGGCCACACACTCAAGAGGCAGGAAGTAGGGGAAAGGCCAGGACAACAGAGCTGCAGGATCCAGGTAAGAGGAGCGAAATAGGCTACACACCCAAGAGGCAGAAAGGGGGAGAAAAGCCAGGGATGACAGAACCGTGGGATCCAGGTAAGGGGAGGGCAGAGAGGTTTTGAACAGCTAAGGAAGACAAACTTGTCTGTCAGTTTGTCATACTGTGGTGGCTTGCATGTTGCTGTGAGGCTTGAGGCTGTGCCACCAGTGTCTCAAATGCCAGTAGGGATGCACACTGTACACAGGTTTCAACGCAGCTTACGGACTGAGACAGACTAGGAAGAAGGAAGAGGCCATCTACTTCTCGAAGAATTGGCCAGGGAAAACCTTATGAATAGCGGAGAAACACCATCTGATACATTACTGGGCAATTTTATGAGTAGCCCTAAAACACTGTCCGATACAGTGCAGGAAAACCAGCCCCTTAGGTCAGAAGACATTCAAAATATGACTGGGAAAGAGCTGCATCAGCAGAATAGAACCAACAATAATATTATGGGTAAAGTAAAGCTTTCAGGACCTCTATTTGCTGACGTGGCACAACTCAATTTGAGGAGAAACAGCTGCAAACATCCATTAATAATCAGAACATGGAATGTACAAAGTATGAATCTAGGAAAATTGGAAGTTGTCAAAAATGAAATGAAACGCATAAAGATTGATATCTTAGGCGTTGTTGTTGTTATGTGCCATTGAGTCGGCTGCAACTCATAGCAATCCCTTGGGTTTCCAAGGCAGTATCACTACAGAAGTAGGATTGCCCAACCTTCCTTCTGAGGAGTGGCTGGTGGGTTTGAACCGCCAGCCTTCTGGTTAGCAGTCAAGTGACTTAGGCACCATGCAACCAGAACTCTTAGACATTAGTGAGATGAAATGATCTACTAGGATGACCATATGATCTACTATGCCAGGAATGACAATCTGAAGAGGAATGGCATGGCATTCATCATCACAAAGGATGTTTCAAGATCTGTCCAGAAGTACAATACTGTCAGTGATAGGATAATATCCATATGCCTACAAAGAAGACCAGTTAATACTATGATTATTCCAATTTACGCACCAACCACCAAAGCCAAAGAGGAGGAAATTGAAGAATTTTATCAGCTTCTACAGTCTGAAATTGACCAAACATGCAATCAAGATGTGTTAATTATCACTGGTAACTGGAATGTAAAAGTTGGAAACAAAGAAGAATTACTGGTAGCTAGAAAATTTGGCCTTGGTGACAGAAATAATGCTGGAGACCATGATAGAATTTTGCAAGACCAACGACTTATTTATTGCAAATACCTTTTTTCAACAACACAAACATCAGCTATACACATGGACATCACCAGATGGAGTACATAGGAATCAGATTGACTACATCTGTGGCAAGAGGCGATGGAGAAATTCATTATCTTCAGCCAAAGCAAGGTCAGGAGCTGACTGTGGAACAGACCATCAACTGCTCATATGCAAGTTCAACCTGAAGTTGAAGACAATTAAAAGAAATCCACGAGAGCCAAAACATAATATTGAATATATCCCTTCCGAATTTAGAGATCATCTAAAGAACAGATTTGAAGCACTGAACACCAATGACCGAAAACCAGAAGAATTATGGGATGACATCAAGAACATCATCCATGAAGAAAGCAAGAGGTCATTAAAAACATGAGAAAGGAAGAAAAAAAAAACAAAATGTTTGTCAGAAGAGACTCTGAAACTTGCCCTTGAACAGAGAGCAGCTAAAGCAAATGGAAGAAATGACAAGATGAAAGAGCTGAACAGAAGATTTCAAAGAGCACCTTGAGAAGACAAAGCCAATTACTATAATGAAATGTGCAAAGACCTAGAGTTAGAAAACCAAAAGGGAAGAACACGCTCAGCATTTCTCAACCTGAAAGAACTGAAGAAAAAATTTAAGACTCGCGTTGCAATACTGAAATGGGCAAAATATTGAATGATGCAGGAAGTATTAAAAGAAGATGGAAAGAATACACAGAGTCATTTTACCAAAAAGACCTGGTCGATCTTCATCCATTTCAGGTGGCATATGATCAAGAACTAATGGTGTTGAAGGAAGAAGTTGAAGCTGCACTGAAGGAACTGGCAAAGAACAGGGCATCAGGAATTGACGGAATAACCATTGAGATGTTTCAATAAACAGATGTCGTGCTGGAGGCACTCACTTGGCTATGCCAAGAGATTTGGAAGACAGCTACCTGGTCCACTGACTGGAAGAGATCCATATTTGTACCCATTCCAAAGAAAGGTGATTCTACAGAATGTGGAAATTATCAAACAATATCATTAATATAGCATACAAGTAAAATTTTACTGAAGAAAATTCATAACCAGTTGCAGTATATATTGACAGAGAACTTCCAGAAATGCAAGCTGGATTCAGAAGAGGATGCGGAATGAGGGATATCATTGCTGATGTCAGATGGATCTTGGCAAAGAATACCAGAAAGATGTTTACTTGTTTTATTGACTATGCAAAAGCACTTGATTGTGTGGATCATAATAAATTATGGGAAACACTGAGAAGAATGGGAATTCCAGAATACTTAATTGGATTCATGAGGAACCTCTACATAGACTAACAGGCTGTTGTTCAAACAGAACAAGGGTACACTGCATAGTTTAAAATCAAGAAAGGGGTGCATCAGGGTTGTATCCTTTCACCATATTTATTCAATCTATATGCTGAGCAAATAATCCAAGAAGCTAGACTATATAAAGAAGAATGTGGCATCAAGATTGGAGGAAGAATCATTAACAACCTACAATATGCTGATGATACAACTTTGTTTGCTCAAAATGAGGATGACTTAAATCACTTATTGATGAAGATTAAAGAATACAGTCTGCAGTATGAATTACATCTCAATATAAAGAAAACAAAAATCCTCACAACTGGACCTATAACCAGCATCACGATAAATAGAAAAAGATTGAAGTTGTCAAAGACTTCACATTGCTTGGTTCTATAATCGTCACCAATGAAGCAGCAGTCAGAACATTAGAAAACATATAGCAGTGGGCAAATCAGCTGCAAAGGACCTCTTTCAAGTGCTAAAGAGCAAAGATATCTCCTTGAGGACTAAGGTGTGCCTGACACAAGCCATGCTATTTTCAGTCAACTCATATGGATGTGAGAGCTGGACAATGAATAAAGAAGACCAAAGAAAAAGTTGATGCTTTTGAGTTGTGGTGCTGGCAAAGAATGCTGAGAGTACCATACACTGCTAAAGGATCTAACAAATCTGTCCTGGAGGAAGTGCAGCCAGAATGCTCCTTGGAGGCAAGAATGGCCAGACTTTGTCTCACCTACATTGGTCACGTTGTCAGAAGGGACTATGCCCTAGAGAAGGATGTCATGCTTTGTACGGTGGACGGTCGATGGAGGGGAAGGCCCTCAATGAGATGGATTGACACAGTGGCTGTGATGATAGGTTCAAATATAGCAAGGATCATGGAACTTGCACAGGACCAGGCAGTGTTTCATTCTGCTGTGCATAGGATTGCTATGAGCCGGAAATGACTCGACAGCACCTAAGAAGAAGAAGTAAAATTTTGCTGAAAATAAAGCAAAAACTGTTGCAGCAGTACATTGATAGGGAACTGCCAGAAATTCAAGCCAGATTCAGAAGAGGACATGGAACGTGGGATATCAGATAGATCTTGGCTGAAAGGAGAGACTATCAGAAAGATGTCTACCTGTGTTTTATTGACTATGCAAAGGCATTTGACAGTATGGATCATAACAAATTATGGATAACACTGAGAAGAATGGGAACTCCAGAGCACTTAATGGTGCTAATGCAGAGCCTGTACATAGACCAAGAGGCAGTCATTAGGACAGAACAAGGGGATATGGTGTCATTTAAAATCAGGAAAAGTGTGCATCGGGTTGTATCCTCTCATCATATTTATTCAATGCATACCTAAGCAAATAATCTGAGAAGCTGGTCTACATGAAGAACATGGCATCAGGATTGGAGGAAGTCTCATTAACAACCTGTGATATGCAGATGACACAATCTTGCTTGCTGAAAGTAAAGAGGACTGGAAGCATTTACTGATGAAGATCAAAGACTCGAGCCTTTACTACAGAATATAACTCAACATAAAGAAAACAAAAATCCTCACAACTGGACCAATAAGCAACATCATGATAAATGAAGAAAAGATTGAAGTTGTCAAGTTTCATTTCACTTGATCCAAAATCAACGACCATGGAGGCGCCAGTCAAGAAATTAAACTATGTATTTCATTAGGGAAATATGCTGCAAAAGATCTCTTTGAAGTATTCAAAAGCAAAGATGTCACTTTGAAGACAAAGGTGTGCCTGTCCCAAGCCACAGGGTTTTCAATCACCTCATACACATGTGAAAGCTGGACAGTGAATAAGGAAGACTGAAGAAGTATTGATGCTTATGTATTATGGTGTTGGCGAATAATATTAAATATTCCAGACTTCCAGCAGAATAAATAAATGTGTTTTCCAAGGAGTACAGCCAGAATGCTCCTTAGAAGTGAGGATGGCGAGACTTCATCTCACATATTTTGGACATGTTATCAGAAAGGACCAGTCGCTGGAGAAGGACACATTCCTGGTAAGAACAGCACCAGCGAAAAAGAGGAAGACCATCAATGAGATGGACTGACACAAAAACAGGCTCAGACACATTGTGAGGATGGTGCAGAACAAGCAGTATTTTGTTCGGTTGTACATAAGGTCACTATGAGTCAGAACCAACTTGATGTTACCTAAGAACAACTTCCCAAATGATGCTGGTGCTGGTCTATGGACTACATTTGGCCCTAGTGAAACCACTCTTATCTCGTAAGCACACTCTGAACTTTGCTCACATTGTTCTATTTGTCCGAAAAGCCTTTCCTCTTCCTCTCAGCCCACCTCTTTCTATAAACTTTGTCTATGTCAGTCTCTCATAGCACTTAAGACTATGTCATCTCTCCCTTATCAATCACTGCTTTTACTGTTTACTGTTAAGTGTTTGTGTATAGATGCCAATGAGATTGTATATTCCTGGAGATCAATGCTCAGGTCAAAGCCTCATATACACCTGACTGCAAGCAACATGAAGACAGCCCCCCACCCCGTCTTGTCCCTAGTTATAACCTTCATGTTATCAGAGATCCCAGTGTACAGATGATGTCTACCAAACATTTTTTAAATGAATGAAATCAAATGATACATTCCTGGTATGAAAGTAGAGACAAGTGGACCTGATATTTGACTATGTATTTTTTCTTAGAGAACTTACTTCTAGTCCGGAGCTCAAGGCTTCGTCAGGATGGACATCTAATAAAAATGGGATTTTGCAAATAAAGTGCCAAAAGTCAGAACAACTCCCCACTTGATGCTACGGAAATCAATAGGACAAGAGAAAAATTCACACCATTTGCCAAAAAAACAGAGAATCCAATTCAGTACAATAAACCCAGCAGCAGATGAAGTACATTTACAGTTTCCAGCTAACAGACAATGTTACCTTAGATCCAGATATCTGGCGTACCTACCAGGACCATAATGATCTTATACGCACGAAGACTGAGGCAAGATTTTCTTTCACTCCCATTCCTATGCTGACCAAGAACTAAACAAACTGGGCAGAAAAAGAATTACAGAGCCAAGTCAACAGAACACTAAGTGGCTTATTCTGGCAAGTTTTAAAATCATTAGTGCACTAAGCAATGAAACAAAACAAATTTATTCAGTTGTATAATCTCTGCAACTTCATAGTATAGCTATCAGAAATTATGGAAGGAAATGCTACCAGATGAATTGCTAAACAGCAACTTCCTACTCTGTACCACCAGTTGCTTCTCATGGACAGATGATGGAACAATGACATTCAGTTCTTTGGTAGAGAACATAGATTACCAACACCACAGATTCTAGAACCACCTCCACCACAGTATGATGCTGGGCATTTCTCTCAGCCATATTCATGCCATGGTAGTTTTATTTACAAAATCAAGTTTAGTCAATAAAGACGTGTTGTGTAATATAATAAAACTACAAAATACATGCAACCACTAAGAAATAATCTTGTTAGTCAAAATTTTATGTTTATAGATAAGTCTGTAGGCCTATGTTCAAATTTTGAGTCTTGGGCTTACTTTTCATATTATAAAGTACCGTAAACAAATTTTAGAATGAATTTCAAATATATAGTTTGGTAGAAGAAATATATAAAAATACATACATACAAATATATAGCGTGGTGGAAGATGCCTTAATCTCTTTCTCCAAGTTAAATGGGGTGCATTTCCAGGATTTTAGAAAAACGAAATTAACCATAACTTTATAGATTCTGTATCATAAGTCACTCCTTCAGTGTACGGTGATTTTATTCATGGAGCCAAAGGAATGTGACATACAAATAGAAATACACTCGAAAAAGCCACGATCAGCAGACAGTACCGGCTAAGAGGTAATTTTTAGGGCTCATTAACAAATCTGCATGATTCCTCTAACCACAGGACTCAGAAGCAGAAAATCTAAGAGGGACAAAAAGGATGTGGGAGAGCAGCACTAGTCGAGGTGCTCTATAAGATCTGTAGAGTTAGTTCTCCCTCAGAGAAATAATGAAATTTGAAGGGAATTTCAAATTTATTTTGAAATGATGGGTAATACAGCACTGAAGCTTCAACCACAGGTCTCGTAACCATTCTATGAAGTTGGCAGCCAGAATACCTTAATGACTCAGAGTCTCACTGAATGAAAGCATAATCCCTCCTCCACTGCAAAATGATAGCAGTATTTCTGAGTACACTCCTTTTCAAAGGTGTGCTCAAGCAAAACAAGGCAAGAGCTTTCAACTTTACACAACTTGCAGAAAAAGGTGCTGAGCACGCCTGAGTCATTAACAAATGAAAACCCCGGGCAGGTAGGTCCTGAGCGGGCAGCGTCAGTCACACAGGACAGAATGGGGTCGAAAACCTGCCTCCACAGCTTGTCTCACTCCGGACGGCTCCCGGACCGTGGGAGCTCTGGCTTCTGTACGTTGGTGCACTCTGCACTTGGAAGTCTGAAAGCCTCACCAACAACCACCACTCTCAGAAAAAATTCCTCAACTGCCTCATGAAAGAGAAATATTTTGGTTGTTGTTGTTGGGAAGTCTGCTGGATTCGTCGGCCCTTATAAAATCAGCAAGAGTTGGAAGCAAGGGAAGGAAAAAGAAAACCAAGAATCGGGGGAGTACCCGCCGAGAGCTGCTGAGGCAGAGCAAAGGCAGTGCGGTCAAGCTGGCTGCCGCGCGGAGGGAATTACGGGACGCTTTTATCACAGACGCGAAACGCTGCAAAACCGATGGGGTGCTGGGGCTCCAACAACCGCAGCAGGGTGAGCAGACGGTCTGGAGCCAAGCGTCCCTGAGGTGAGGGAGCCCTGACTGTCCCGACGCCCGATACGCCCTGTCTGCAGGAAACCGCATTGCTGTCGCCACTGCCAGGGACGGTCGGCTCCTGCCTCTCGGCCCGACCGTCCTCGGCCCGTCGGGCCGCCAGCTCAGCCCCGGCCTGGGGCAGCTTCAGGGCGCCTCAGCCGCTCTCTCTCTCTTTCTCACTCACCGCACTCGCGCCGCCCCGGCGCGGCCGCCCGCCGCCCTCGGCGCGATCTCGGCCCTCGCCCCCATCCCCTCCCCCTGAGGAGTCTGAGCAGCGCGGCGTAGTCGGAGCCACGTCACGGGCGCGTGCGTCCTCCCCTCGCTGACAACCGCTCAGGCAGGAACAAAACCCCCTTGGCGTTCTGGTTTCCTTAGAGACCGAGGCGGGCCTAGGCGTAGGCGGAGCGGGTACAGTGGAGCCCCTGGAGGAGCCAAAATGCCCTCGAAGGGGAAAAAAAGAAAAGGCAAGGGAAAAAGCAAAGACAAGTAAGCACAAGACGCCATGGGGGACTCTTTTACTAGGCCCATCCTCCAGGAACTCGCACCGAGGGCCAAGCGGAACGCGGCAGGGCGTCGGGAGGCGGGGGCTGGCTAACTGATGCCTTTATGCCGGCCCTTTTGGGCCCGCCTCTAACTCACCCAGTCTTTGAGGAGGACGGTTCCCATTGTTCAGAAATTCCCCAAATAACCTGCCAAATCGTTTTGCTGTCAGCTGGAACAGTCGAGTGAGAGATTTGGGGCCTTGAGGTAGTTTAGACACAGCCCTGTGTGTAATGCACTAAGGGTGGAAGCAAATAAGGACGGAATGAAATAATAGAGCCTAGCTCTGGTAGCATAGTGGCTAAGACACTTGACTGCTAACCAGAAGGCTGGCGGTTCAAACCCACCAGCCACTCCTCGGAAGGAAGATGGGGCAATCTACTTCCGTAGTGATACTGCCTCGGAAACCCAAGGAGGGGTCACTATGAGTCGCGTCCGACTGGATGGCAAACAACAACAACAACAGTGCTAGTTGGAGCTCTGGCAGCATAGTGGCTAAAGCACTTGACTGCTAACCAGAAGGCTGGCGGTTCAAACCCACCAGCCACTGCTCGGAAGGAAGGTTGGGCAATCCTACTTCCGTAGTGATACTGCCTGGGAAACCCAAGGAGGGGTCGCTATGAGTCGGGGCCGACTCGACGGCACATAACAACAACAACAACAGTGGAGGATGGCTCAAGCATAGCAAGACCCGGGCAGTGTTTAGTTCTGTTGTATGTAGGGTCGGTATGAGTCAGAGCCAACTCAACGGCACCTAACAACAAAAGTAGGGGAACAGAGATCTGGGAGTGAGGAGGGTGGGCTAATTCTGACACTACAAGTGAAGATCAGGATAACAGTTCTTGGGATATTGGAGGTTCTCTAGACCGGCACTGTCCAGTAGAGTAGGCAGCGCCGTCGTCGGTGGCTGTTAATTAAAATTAAAAATATAGTTCCTCAGTTGTACCGACTTTCTTTGAAGTGACTAGTGGCGACTGTGTTAGGCAGTGCAGATATAAAACATTTCTAACATCACAGAACATTCTATTGGACGGCACTCCTCTAGACCTGTAGTTCTCAATTGGGCGATTTTAGCCCCCAGGGGATATTTGGCAATGAAGTAACAGAGTGCCTAAGGCATTTGACTGCTAACCAGAAGGCTGGAGGTTCAAACCCACCAGCCACTCCTTGGAAGGGCAATTGGGCAATCTACTTGAGTAGTGGTACCTCCTTGAAAACGCAAGGAGTCATCGCTATGAGTTGGATTAAACTCAACCGCAGTGGGTTTGGTTTTTTTGGTTTTTGGAGGCATTTTTAGTTACCGTGTCTGGAGGTGTGTGCTACTGGCATCTAGTGTATAGAGACCAAGGATGCTGTTAAACATCCTAAAATGCACAGAGACCCTCCCCCAAAGAATTATCTGGCTTAGAATGTCAGTAGTGCCAGGGTTGAGAAACTTTGCCCTAGACTATAAGCTTTTTCAGAATAGGCATTAAACTTTATTCACGGTGTCTCCAGAACCTTGAAAAGAGTCCAGAATATAGCAGGTGCTTATTGTTTGAAGAATAAACAGAGTGTCTTGTGTCTATACCTCAACTTGGATCTTTTCTTTCCTCCACAGAGACTGTGGTCTGGGTTCATTAGCTCTTGTCCTACCTAGCCTGAAAGATCTCTGCCATGAGTTTGAGATGATCTTGAACATCTAAAGGACCTCTGGGTAGTTGAAGTAGTTCCTTGAGCTTTTTCAGGGATCCGTATTAGTTCAAGGAGAGACCTAAAGGATTTGCCCAAATTGGGTAATTGTTCAGGTTTCCCAAAACTGATCAGAAGAACCCTTGAAGTGAGGGTTTAGCACCAATCCCTAGCTGGCTTGGAATTGAGTATGCTAGGTTGCCACTGGGAGCTCTGGTAGCGTAGTGCCTAAGGCACTTGACTGCTAACCAGAAGTCTGGCGGTTCAAACCCACCAGCCACTCCTCGGAAGGAAGATGGGGCAATCTACTTCCGTAGTGATACTGCCTTGGAAACCCAAGGAGGGGTCTCTATGAGTCTGGTCTGACTGGACGGCACATAACAACAACAACAACAACAGGTTGCCACTAGCCCTGTTGGATGACCCTAGTGGTTCCTAAATTCAGTGGAGTTATACCTGGAGTTCAGCAGCACCATATATGAGACCACAGGAAATCCCCACAACTTGTAATTCTTATAATTTGTTTAAAAGAGTAAAATAAAAAACCAAATTCACTGCCATCAAGTCGAGTCTGACTCATAGCCACCCCCACTGGATTGCCAAAGCTGTAAATCTTTACAGAAGTAGATCACCCCATCTTCCTTCTGCAGAACAGCTGGTGGGCTTGAACCACTGACCTTCTGGAAACATGGAATCCCAAAGGAGAAATTTTAAAAAATCCCTGTAATCCTGTCATCCAGAGATAACCACTATTATCATTTTGGGGTACTTACTTTTCTTTATAAAATGATAGCATACCATATATATTTTCTTACAGCTTTTCCCCCAGTGTATTGATAAAAGTATTCTTCTACAGTAAGATTTTTCACATAACTGCGTTGTTGTTGTTGTTATGTGCCGTTGAGTCAGACCCAACTCATAGCGACCCCTCCTTGGGTTTCTGAGGCAGTATCATTACGGAAGTAGATTGCCCAACCTTTTTCCCGAAGAGTGGCTGGTGGGTTTAAACCGCCAGCCTTCTGGTTTGCTGTCAAGTGCCTTAGGCACTACGCTACCAGAGCTCCCAACTGCATAGTTAGTCCAGCACTTTTTAAAAGTGCCAAGTTTATCTCATTCCTGGAGCTCACTAGCATATGTTTTCTATTTTTGGCCATTTGTCTTCTACAGACTGAGGAACACAGAGGTAACAGAACTCTTATTCATCAGATTTTCCATGGCCCATAGTTTGAGAAGCCCTGTTTTGTCTAAGGAGCTCCAGTGGTGCTGTGGTTAAGGCATTGTGCTGCTAACCAAAAGGTTGGTGGTTTGGACCCACCAGCTAAATGCAATGCAACACACTGCCATGGAGTCGGATCTGACTCATAGTGACCCTTCCTTGGGTTTCCGAAGCAGTATCACTATGGAAGTAGATTGCCCAACCTTCCGAGGAGTGGCTTGTGGGTTTGAACCACCAGCCTTCTGGTTGGCAGTCCAATGCTTTAGGCACTACACCACCAGAACCCACCAGCTGCTCTGTGGGAAAAGGATGAGGCAGTCTACTTCCGTAAAGATTTACAGACTTGGAAACCCTGTGGGGATTGCTATGAGTCAGATTTGACTCATTGGGTCAGATGAGTGGGTTTGGATTAGTTTTTTTTTTTGGCTTTCTGTCTACAGGCAGTATTAGTGGTCCTGCTATTAAGGGTATCTGATTTATTGCATCAGCTACTCTGAGCAGCTTAGTCCTGATACCATTAGGGAGCAGTTGGATGATTGTAGCAAGGCAGTCCATCACTAGTGCCTAAGTCTTGCTGGAAAGCGAGGTCACAGCTATGACAGGCTTGGAGGTATGGGGGTGTGGTTGGCCTTAATTTGAAGGAAACAAGGTGAGAATGCAACTAGAAAGAAATTGAAAAAGAACCAATTGAGTGGACAGGTTGACAATATAGAAAGGTATACATATGTGTGAGAATATTTAGATTTCAAACACAGAAGTCTTTAAAATATTTATTATCTGGAGATCTGGTGGTGTAGTGCCTAAAGCATTTGACTGCTAACCAGAAGGCTGGTAATTCAAACCTACCAGGCACTTCTCAGATAGATTAGACAATCTACTTCCATAGAGATAATGCCTCGGAAACCCAAGGGTCGCTATGAGTCAAATTGACTAGATAGCAATGAGGTCTTTTTTAAAAAAAACATATATAAGGAATGCTTATTCAATAAATCCTTATTCTGAAATATCTCCATTTTTATCTATTTAATATTTGAATCCATCCTTACACACATATACACGACTATGGTATGTTTTTCAACCATCCTTAAAGCTTTGTGCCTTGTGGTACCAGCCCGCAAAGTATTTAATATGCGTTCCTTAGTGACTTGATTTCTTGTCTAAGGCTTAGCCAAAATACCACCACCCCAAACAAATAAAAAATAAAAGTGGTGGGTGGGAGATTACAGAAATAGGGACTTTCAGTTACACTATGAATGTATCCTCATGCAGAAAAGGCGTAGAAGGTAATGGAGGTGGTGGAGAGAACCAAGGTCTAGGAATAAGTAGGAATAGAAAAAACAGTTCAAATATGGGAGAATCAAAGAAGTAAATGAAAAGATGTGAAAGTTCTGTGAAATGAATTTGATTTACCATTCCTTCTTTGTTTTGTAGTCCTTTGGGGTTATGCTCCAAAACCCCTCTCCCAGGAAGAGGCATTTACTTAACTCCTTTATGTGCATACAAGTAAATATGTTATATATGTGTCTGTATATATATATGTGTGTGTGTGTGTTTTATATATATATGTGTTTTTTTTTTTAAATACACATAGCAGAACTTACATCAATTCATATATATGTATTTCTTAGTAACTCATTCATTCAACAATATTTGCCAGGTAATGTGTACTACAATGCCAAACAAAACAGAGAGATGTAATACTACTGTAATAAAGAAATAGTTATGTACTGTGAATGTCCTTTTCCCATGTAGGAAGGCAATAAAACCAGATGAATTTGTGATGGACAGAGCCAAGGCCAATGCCTCCCTTTGGGAGGCCAGGTTGGAAGTCACAGAACTGTCCAGGATTGAGTATCGTGATACTTCCCAGAGATTGGCAAAATGCAATGAGGACTTAAAGAAGCAGCAGTATAAAATGGAGAGAGACACAATGTCTGTATTAAACTACCTGAAGAAACAGGATCAGGAGAAAGATAATATGGTATGTGGGTAGAGAGCCTCCTGCATCTCAGTAACTACCTCTGTGGTTATACTGGTATATTTCAAATCTTTGAAATCTCATCATAGAGTTAAGACATTTCAGTTGACTTTAACTTTCCCTAAGTGGAATGCTGTTTCAGAATGGCTTTACTGATACTGGCTCTATCTTATTTTCAGTGTTTGACTCATGTTTTCTTGTCTGAAACAGAGATTGCTGAACAAAAGGAACATTATGATCCACTTTATTTTAAGGGCAAAACCATGGTCTATGACCTATATATTATATGTTATTGATAAATACTCTGTTTTAGTGATTTGTAAAGCACTTCATTGTTAACCCATGATCATATTATGAACCCAGTAAGTTGACTTTCTTTTTTTGGCTAGTTGAATCTTAAATTTATTGTATTACATTTAAGTGTTAAGAATAAAGTTATCTGGGAAACCCAAGGAGGCAAAAGGGGAGAGTACTGACACATTGCAGGGATTGCAACCAGTGTCACAACAATGTATGTATGAGTTATTGATTGGAAAACTAATTTTCAGTGTGAACTTTCACCTAAAGCTCAATAAAGTATTAAAAAAATAAAGAGAAAAAGAAGTTATCATTTTAGATCTGAATGAAAAAGGGAAAGGAACTAAGAGTTCCAGGCATTGTGCTAGGTGATTTACCTCTGCTATTTCATTTAATTTTTTTAGTAACCTAACGTAGCTACGGTATTGTTACCATTTTTTTTATCATGATGAAAATATGCATAACAAAAGATAAACCAACTCAAGAATTTCTACATGTACAATTCAGTGATTCTGAATACATTCTGTGAGTTATACAAACAAATCATTCCACCACCATTAACATAAACTCAGTGCCCCCTAAGCAAAGGCTCCTCCTTCTGCCCTCTCTTCCATCCACTAATAGACTTTGGTTTCTACATACTTGCTTATTTCAATACATGAGATCACACAGTATTTGTCCTTTTGTGACTGACATTTCTCTCAGGATGATGTTTTCAAGGTTGTTGTCCTCATTTTATAGATAACAAAACTGACTCTCAGAAAGGATAGGTAATTTGCATAAAGTCACAGTTAGTGGGTAGTAAAGTGGCACTCAAGTGTAACTCTTCAATTCTTCTCTTTCCAATCTGCCTCTGGAGGCCTGTGGAGACCCAGAGAAATTTCTCCCATTCTGAGAATGGTGTGTATCCTTCCTATGTATCTTTTCCTACTTTAAAGTATGTATCCATAAACAATACACACTATAGTCTTGTTTTGAAATTTATATAGATGAAGACAGACCAGGAAGCTGGCCAGGGGTGGCAGGATGTGGTTCAGAGCAGCCTGAGGGAGGAGGCAGACCAGGAAGTGGGGCAGGCGGCGACTCAGAGCAGCTGAGGGAGACAAAAAAGTGAGCAGAGCGGTTTGGAACAACAACAAAGGAAGACAAACTTGTCAGTTTGTCCTACTGTGGTGGTCTGCATGTTGCTGTGAGGCTGAAGGCTATGCCACTGGTGTTTCAAATGCCAGCAGGGTTACTATGGTGGACAGGTTTTCAGCAGAACTTCCAGACTAAGACAGACTCAGAAGAAGGAAGAGGCCATCCACTTCGCAAAGAATTGGCCAGTGAAAACCTTATGAATAGCAGTGAAACACTGTCTGATATATTACTGGAAAACTTTTTTAATAGCTGTGCAGCATTGTCCAATACAGTGCCAGATGAGCCCCTTAGGTCAGAGGGCACTCAAGACATAACTAGGGAAGAGCTGCCTCCTCAAGGTAGAGCCAACCTTAATGAAGTGGATAGAGTAAAGCTTTTGGCACTTCCATTTGCTGATGTGGCACATCTCAAAATGAGAAGAAATAGCTGCAAACATTCATTAATAATTGGAACATGGAATCTATGAAGTATGAATCTAGGAAAATTGGAAGTTGTCAAAAATGAAATGGAACACATAAAGATCGATATCCTAGGCATCAGTGTGCTGAAATGGACTGGTTTTAGCCATTCTGAATCAGACAACTGTATGATCTACTATGCTGGGAATGACAAATTGAAGAAGAATGGCATGAGTTTCATCATCACAAAGAATGTTTCCAGATCTATCTTGAAGTATAATGCTGTCAGTGATAGGATAATATCCATACACACTACAAGGAAGACCAGTTAATACTACTATTATTCAAAATTATACACCAACCACCAAAGACAAAGATGAGGAAATTGAAGATTTTTACCAACTTCTGCAGTCTGAAATTGACTGAACATGCAATCAAGAGGTATTGATTGTCACTGGTGATTGGAATGCAAAAGTTGGTAACAAAGAAGAGACACTGGTAGTTGGAAAATATGGCCTTGGTGATAGAAATAACATTGGAGATCACATGCTAGAATTTTGCAAGACCAACAACTTATTCATTGAAAATACCTTTCTTCAACAACACAAATGGCTATACACATGTACTTCACCAGATGGAGTATACAGGAATCAGATTGACTACATCTGTGGCAAGAGGCAACGGAGAAGCTCAATATCTTCAGCCAAACAAGGCCAGGAGTTGATTGTGGAACAGACCATCAACTGCTTATGTTGTTGTTATGTGCCATCAAGTAGGACCCGACTCATAACGACCCCTCCTTGGGTTTCGAGACAGTATCACTACGGAAGTAGATTGCCCAACCTATCTTCTGAGGAGTGGCTGGTGGGTTTGAACTGTCAGCCTTCTGGTTAGCATTTAAGTGCCTTAGCCACTATGCTACCAGAGCTCCCTATGCAAGTT
Organism: Orycteropus afer afer; assembly: GCF_000298275.1. NCBI lineage: Eukaryota > Metazoa > Chordata > Mammalia > Tubulidentata > Orycteropodidae > Orycteropus > Orycteropus afer. The sequence continues at coordinate 8,346,361 of NW_006921666.1, read as the reverse complement.
TATGTGCTTATATGCAAGTTCAAATAGAAGCTGAAGACAATTAAAACAAGTCCACTCACTTGGCTATGCAAAGAGATTTGGAAGACAGCTACCTGGCCAACTGATTGGAAGAGATCCATATTTATACCTATTCCAAAGAATGGTGATCCCACGGATTGTGGAAACTATTGGACAATATTATAAATATCACATCCAAGTAAAATCTTACTGAAGATAATTCAAAAATGGTTGCAGCAGTATATTGACAGAGAACTTCCAGAAATGCAAGCTGGATTCAGAAGAGGACATGGAATGAGGGATACTGTTACTGATGTCAGATGGATCCTGGCTGAAAGGAATGGATATCAGAAAGATGTTTACTTGTGTTTTACTGACTATGCAAAATCATTTGATTGCGTGGATCATAACAAATTATGGGTAACATTGAGAAGAATGGGAATTCCAGAACACTTAATTGTACTCACAAGGAACCTGTACATAGACCAGGAGGCTGTAGTTTGAACAGAACAATGGGATACTGCATGGTTTAAAATCAGGAAGGGAGTGCATCAAGGTTGTATCCTTTCACCATACTCATTCAATCTGTATGCTGAGCAAATAATCCGAGAAGCTGGACTATATGAAGAAGAACGTGGCATCGGGATTGGAGGAAGACTCATTTACAACCTATGATATGCAGATGGCACAGCTTTACTTGCTGAAAGTGCAGATGACTTGAAGCACTTACTGATGAAAATTAAAGACTACAGTCTGCAGTATGGATTACGCCTCAATGTAAAGAAAACAAAAATATTCACAACTGGACCAATAAGCAGCATCACGATGAATGCAGAAAAGATTGAAGTTGTCAGAGACGTCATATTACTTCCTTCTACAATCAACACCAATCAAAGAAGCAATCAAGACATCACAGAGGACTTATTGCATTGGGCATGTCTGCTGCAAAAGACCTCTTTTGAGTGCTGAAGAATAAAGATGTCTCCTTGAAGACTAAAGTGCAGCTAACCCAAGTCATAGTATTTTCAATCACCTCATATGTATGTGAGAGCCAGACAATTAATAAGGAAGACTGAAGAAGGGTTGATGCTTTTGTATTGTGGTATTTGGGAAGAATACTGACAGTACCATGGACTGCTAAAAGAACTAACAAATCTGTCCTGGAATAAGTGCAGCTGGAATGCTCCTTGGAAGTGAGATTGGCCAGACTTTGTCTCATCTACTTTGGCCATGTTGTCAGAAGGACTATTCCTTGGAGAAGGGCATCATGCTTGGTAAAGTGGAGGGTCGACGAAAAAGGGGAAGGCCTTCAACCAAGTGGATTGACACAGTGGCTGCAGCAATGGGCTCAGATATAGCAAGGATACCGAGGCTGGCACAGGACCAGGCAGTGTTTCATTCTCTGGTGCATAGGGTTGCTATGAGTCGGAGGTGACTCAACAGCACATAACAAAACTAACGATATAGATAGTGTCATATTGTACGTATCTTTTACAAATTGCTTTTTTAATTAACATTATATTTCTGTGATATATTCACAAAAATCACATGATGATTTGGTTCATTAAAAAAAATTATAATGAAAAAAGTGATAACAAACATCTTTTTTATTTTTAGCTGCTTTTATTGCATCAAATAAAGTTTATTTTTTAATTTCTTCCTGTACAGTTCAGTGACACTGATTGCATTTTTTTAAGTTGAACAACCAAATCAGTCTACCACCATCAATATAAACTCACTATAAACTGAAGTTTATTTATCCTTACTCCCCTGTGGGCCATTTAAAATCCAAAAAAACCAAACTTACCGCCATTGAGTTGATTCTGACTCATAGCAACCTCAATTGAGTTTCCAAGGTTGTAAATCTTTATGGAAGCAGACTGCCTCATCTTTCTTCTGCAGATCATCTGGTGGGTCATTCAGACTCCATTTGTTCATTAATATAGACAGACCTTCAGGGAACATTCTTGAGTATGTCTACTTTACAGGTGTGAGAGCTGTCCAGAGTAGACATCTAGAGGTGAAATTGCTGTTATGAGATATGCATAGCTTCAACTTCATTAGGTTTTAAATTGAATCCAAAGAGGTTATGCCTATTTATACTATCACAGTGATGTAGTAGGGTTCACATTTTTGTCACCACTTAATATTATTATACTTACTAGTTTGAGGCAACTTATGGTTGTAGTTGGGAGCTCTGGTAGCATAATGCCTAAGGCACTGGACTGCTAACCAGAAGGCTGGCGGTTCAAACCTACCAGCCACTCCTCGGAAAGAAGGTTGGGCAATCTACTTCCATAGTGATACTGCCTCAGAAACCCAAGGAGGGGTCGCTATGAGTCAGGTCCGATTCGACGGCACATAACAACAACAACAACATAGTTGTAATTGTTGTCTCATTTTTAAAATTTGTATTTCCTGATTACTGGTGGCTTCAGCATATTTTATATGTTCCTCCACCCATTTTTATTGTTTATTCATGTGTTTGCTTCACTACATGTATGAACAAATATTGAAGTAATGATTTCTGCATAAGAATGACATGCAAATTCATGAATCATTACATATATTTTTTCAAATTTTTCAGTAAGCAACCTTTTCAGTAAGACCTCTTTTCACTACCCTGTTTAAAATTTAAACCACTCCCATGTCAGCACTCTTTAATCTTGCTTATTTTCTCTGTAACACTCTTTATCTACTGTCATACTATATGCATTTTATTTCATATTTGTTTATTGTCTCTTTTGTAGTGAAAACTCACCAGAGTCAAGAATTCTGTGCCTTTTTTCCTTCAGTAATATATCCCTGCATAGTGCGTACTCATTTCTTTTTTTTTAATCATGAATGAATGAATTGCTTGTGAGTGAATGCACTGATGCTTGAAAAAAGTTAACAGGAATCAAAACTAAGTTTTAGATGGTATTGAATTAAATTAGAGAAATAAAACAACTGAACAGTTGTGTAAATTTTATTTTTTTAGATAAAGTATTATTTTTTTTAAATTGTGATTTGGGTGAAATTTACAGAGCAAATTGGTTTTCCATTTAACAATTCATACACATTTTGTTATGTGACATTCATTGCAATCCCCACAATGTAACAGCACACTTCCCACTTCCTCCCTGTGGAAGTAATTTCCCTTCATCTTTCTTTCCTATCCCTTCCTACCTTCTTGGCTTTATCCCTGGGCCAATGCTGCTCTTTTGATCTCATATGGTTGATTTTTCTAATGAGTGTGTGTCTCCCTGGTATGTTGTTTACTTTTCAGTCCTGTCTATTGTTTGGCTTTAAGTTGAACCTTAAGGGTAAGTGCATTTCCAGCCTTGAATGATGTATAAGGGCCATAGTTAAAGTATACATTTTTGTGCATACTTATTTTTTACCTCTTTTTTTCAGACAGTTACCCATTTTGTAAATTACTCTTTCAGTAGTTGTTGTTGTGTGCCATTGAGTCAATTCTAACTCATGGTGACCCTAATGGGCAGAGTAAAACTGCCCCATAGGTTTTCCTAGACTGTAATCTTATGGCAAAAGACCATTTTGCTGTACATATGACTCGATGGCACCTACCAACAATCTTTATGGGAGCAGGTCACCAGGTCTTTTCTCCCGCAGAGCTCCTGTGTGTCCGAATGGCCAACCTTTCGGTTAGCAGCTAAGTGCTTAACCATTGTGCCACCAGGGCTGCTTCTTTGAATAGTAGGCATTACTTGTTCTTAAGTAAGATTTTAGGCCAGTTATATAAATTATTTTCAAAATTTATGAGATAGAAGCCTTGTGGCCTGCATATTTTTTTTATTTACATCAACTAAATGGTATTGATCTGTATTTATTAGTGTCATTTGTATTTCCTAACTCTCATCTGCCTTTCTTTAAAAAAAGTTATTCAGGTAATTCTGATGATAACTACATTTTAGAAACTGGCAATCACAGGTTAAGGGCATGGGGAAGTTCCTGTCCCCTCTTTTCTTCCCACCTCACCTCACTCCATCTCTCCAACCCTGGTGGTTTGAATACCATGTGAAAACTAGGTTACTTGATAAGAGGTAGGATACAGAGCAATTACTTTACCTTCCTGACTCTCTATTTCCATCTTCTACAGATTGAAAAACTGAAACAGCAATTGATTGAAACACAGGAAAAAGCCCAAGAGGAGAAGGAGAAATTGGTGAGTTCATCAAGAAAAGAAAAGACTAATTAAACTAGAAGATCATGATCTACCAGTATATTTCAAATTTTTATGTGATCTGAATAGTTCAATACTCAGTTCAAAAATCAATAGCAAAACAATGTCATATTAGCAATATTAGAAGTCTAAAGAAAACAAGGAAAAAAACAACAAGGCTTCTAAGATACATCTTTTGACTTGGTATAGGTTCTGTCTATTATCATATTATCTTTATGATACTGTACAATAAGAATTGGCATTCAGAATAATGATTCTGGGTTATTGCTAAGTACTATTCAAGGGATAACAAACAACAACAACACAACGCACTGCCGTCGAGTTGGATCTGACTCATATTAGCCCCTCCTTGGGTTTCTGAGGCAGTATAACTACAGAAGCAGATTGCCCAACCTTCCTTCTGAGGAGTGGCTGGTAGGTTTGAACCACCACCCTTCTGGTTAGCAGTCAAATGCCTTAGGTGCTATGCCACCAGCACTCCTATTCAAGGGATACCATTTACTTTATATTAAAAAATATTAGCAATGCCTTCTGGCAGTTCAAAGCCACCAGCCACTCCTTGGAAGGAAGGTTGGGCAGTCTACTTCCGTAGTGATACCGCCTCAGAAACCCAAGGAGAGGTCGCTATGAGTCGGGTCCAACTCCACGACACATAACAACAACAACACAAGTAATGCCAGGATGGTGTATAAGTGCATTGTATTTTATTTTTAAAGTATACAATTACAGTGACTTAGTATAATCCCACAGTTGTACAACTATCACCATAATCAATTTTAGAACATCTTCATTACCCTTAAAAGAAACTCCATGTCCCTTAGCTGACATCTCTTAATCTCTCCTGACCCCGAGCCCTACATTATCATAAATCTACTTTCTGTATCTCTATATATTTGCCAATTGTGGACATTTCAGATAAATGGAATCATACAACATGTACTCTTTGTGACTGCTTTCTGTCATTTAGTGTAATGTTTTCAAGGTTCATACTTCTTGTAGCAGCATCAGTATTTCATTTATTTTTATTTGCTAAATAATATTCCATTGCATGAATAATACCGCATTTAATTTATCCATTCCTCACTTGATGAACATCTTCTATTTTCATACAGTTGTCATTCTGATATGTGTAAATAAATAATTTTTAAAATGCATTTTAGAGGGAAAGTGTCAGTAGAGTTGAAATAGAAGTTTCTCATAACTCTTCATTGGTGCCCTGTGCCCCTCATGAGCAGCCATCTCCCATCTGTCAGTGGAGTCTTCCGTGCTTTTATGATGCTGAATAGGTTTTTACCCCAGCTTCCAGACTAAGATGAACTAGAAAGAATGATGTGCTGCTCTACTTCTGAAAATCAGCAGGTAAAACCCTATAGATCACAGTGGTCCCAACAGTAATTAATCATGAAGATGGCACAGAACCAGGCAACGTTTTGTTCCATTGTGCATGGGGTCATCATGAGTCAGTGTGACGATGAGTCAAGGCAACTCCACAGCAGCTAACAATAACAACATAATATGATTAGGCCTGGCCTTTGGCAAATTACAAAGCTATTCTTCTTATCTTTCAGCTTATACAACTTGCCACTATCTATCACTGGGGAAAAAATTCTGTAAAAGTAATTCTCAGTAGAGATATTGGTAATCTATAAGTTATGTATTAGTTAGGGTGAGTACTTTGAATCTAAGCAACAGACCTAGCTAAATTAAGAGACAAGAAATTTATTGAAAGGAAATGAGCTCACAGACTCAATAGGAAGACTGGAGAGTCAGGCTTGGAAACATAGAAAACAAGTATCTCTGGAGGTACAGGAAGCAGAAATCTTTCTTGGCAGGAATCAATCAACTTAGGAAGGTGCTGATGAAAATGAATGAATTCTGTTGTCAGTCATCTTGTGATTTTGTTCATGACTAAAATTTCAGTAAGGGAGCATCCATCTTGCCTAGCTTGAGTCACATGCCCATCCCTTATATAGGGGAGGAGAGAACATCCCATCAGCTAGTAAAAATATATCAGACAATATCCAGTGTGGAAGGTGTCATTCTCCAAAAGGAGATTGAGATGCTATGAGAAAAGGGAATGGATGGTAGGAGGCTACCTCAAGTACTGTTTTCTTTCAAGATGGTAGAATTTTGGCCCTGACATTATAATTTGTTATGAAATAAAACAAGCTTTCTTTGACTCTCACAGTGCTGACTTCATTAGTCAACTATTCCCTTTCACTAGCCTCTAGTTCCTCAGGTCTGCTTCAAGTCCCCAAATTACTAGTCCCATGAAATAGAAATATTTATCCTAAGGAAATAATCAGAAATGCAGATGAAGGTTTATATTCCAGATGTTCATTATAATGTTAAATATTAGGGAAATGAATAATTAAGGAATATCAAATCACTAAGATTTCTTGTTAGCCATTAAAATGTTTTAAAATAATTTTTAATGACATAGGGAAATGTTTACTATAAAAATGTTAGATAAAATGCAGGAAATGTTTTCCTTTTGTCTACAAGGTTTGAATTAGGTTATTTTAAAAGCAGCACATGAAGTTGTTGGAAAATATGTTAACACATCACAAACACTTATGGTCAGGGAAGTAACATATAATTTTGTTACATACAATTTTGTTACTTTGGAGAAACAGCCAGAAGTAGCATACAGCAGAAAGAGATTTTTCTTTTTAGGGTGAACTGCAGTGTCACCAGAGATGAAAGATACTCACAATTCCACAAAATTCCTGGGAAACAAACCATCTCTCCTCCATAGGGCTTTTTTCCAGAAATCATTTGGAAACAGCCATTGTATTTTAGTAAATAAAAGATGTATTTTTCTTTCAAAAAAAAAGGTTAAAAGGACTGGTGTTGGCCATTTTGAATTAGACAATCATATGGTCTACTATTCTGGGATGACAAATGAATAGAAATGACATCACATTCATCATTAAAAAGAACTTTTCAAGATCTATCTTGAAGTACAGGGCTGTTGTTGTTGTTGTTGTTGTTGTTATGTGCCGTCGAGTC
>NW_006921666.1:8338218-8339041 GCF_000298275.1 Orycteropus afer afer | reverse complement strand
CAGGGCTGTTAGTGATAGGAAAATATCCATACACCTACAAGGAACAGTGATTAATACTACTATTATTCAAATTGATGCACCAACCACTAAAACCAAAGATGAAGAAATTGAAGATATTTATGAACTTATGCAGTCTGAAATTGACCAAGCATGCAATCAAGATGTATAGATTATTGCTGGTGATTGAAACGTGGACATTAGAAACAAAGAAAAATCATCAGTAGTTGGAAAATAATGGTGATAGAAATGACATCAGATTTCCAGGATAGAATTTTGAAGTACCAGTGACTTATTCGCTGAAAATACCTTTCTTGAACAACATAAGTGGCAGCTATACACATGGACCTCACCAAATGTAATACACAGGAAACAGATCTACTACATCTGTGAAAAGAGGTGATGGAGAAATTCAATATCATCAGTCCAAACAAGGCCAGGAGCTGACTGTGAAAGAGACAATCAATTACTCATATACAAGTTCAAGTTGAAGCTGAAGGAAATTAAACAAGTCCATGAGAGCCAAAATATGACCTTATTATATCCCACCTGTATTTAGAGGCTATCTGAAGAGTAGATTTGATGCATTAAAACCAGTGACCAAAAACCAGAGGAATTATGGGATGACATCAAAGACATCGTCCATGAAGAAAGCAAAAGGTCATTAAAATGACAAACCAAAAAACCAAACCCACTACCACTGAGTTGTTTCCAATTCATAGTGACCCCCAATGAATTTCCAAGGCAGTAAATCATTAGAGAAGTAGATTACCCCATCTTCCTTCCATGGAGCAGCTGGTCAGTTTGAACTGCCAACCTTCTGGTT
>NW_006921666.1:8324584-8336538 GCF_000298275.1 Orycteropus afer afer | reverse complement strand
CCAATCTCTCTATAAGCTCGCCAGCATTTGTTATTTTCTGTCCTGTTGAACTGTGCTATTAGTGTTGGAGCAAGATGGTATCTTATTGTTGTTTTGATTTGCATCTCTCTAATAGCTAATGATCGTGTAGAGCTCCGTTTTTAAAAGACAGATAAGGAAGAAAAGACCAAAATGGATGTCAGAAGAGGCTCTGAAATTTGCCCTTGAACGGGATGTAGCTTAAGCCAATGGAAGAAATGATGAAATAAAAGAGCTGAATTGAAGATTTCAAAGGGTGGCTTGAGAAGACAAAGTAAAGTATTATAATGAACTATGCAAAGACCTGGAGTTAGAAAACCAAAAGGGAAGAACATGCTCAGCATTTCCCAAGCTGAAAGAACTGAAGAAAAATTCAGGCCTGAAGTTGCAACATTGAAGGATTCTATTTTCAAAATATTACATGATGCAGGAAACATTAAAAGAAGATGGAAGAAATACACAGAGTCACTGTACCAAAAGAATTGGTCAATGTTCATCTATTTCAGGAGGTGGCATATGATTGAGAACCAATGGTGTCGAAGGAAGAAGTCGAAGCTGCTCTGAAAGAATTGGCAAAAAACAGGGCTCTAGACATTGATGGAATAGCCATTGAGATGTTTCAGCTAATGGATGCCATGCTGGAGGTATTACTTGTCTATGCCACATAATCTCGAAGACACCTACCTGGCCAGCTGACAGGAAGAGATCCATATCTGTGCCCATTCCAAATGGAGATGATGCAACAGAATGCGGAAATTACAAAACAATGTCATTAATATTACCCACAAGTAAAATTTTGCTAAAGATAATTCAAAAACAGTTGCAGTAATATATTGACAGGGAACTGTCAGAAATGCAAGCTGGATTCAGAAGAGGACGTGGAATAGGGGATATCATTGCACATGTCAGATGGATCTTGGCTGAAAACAAAGAATACCAGAAAGATAGATGTTTATCTGTGTTTTATTGGTTATGCAAAGACATTTAACTGTGTGGATCATAGTAAAATATGGATAACACTGAGAAGAATGGGAATTCCAAAATACTTCATTGTTCTCATGAGAAATCTATACACAGACCAAGAGGCTGTCATTCAAACAGAACAAGGGGATACTACAGGGTTTGAAATCAGGAAGGGTGTATGTCAAGGTTACATCTTTTCACCATACTTATTCAATCTGTATTCTGAGCAAAGAATCTGAGAAGCTGGACTATATGAAGAATAATGCAGCATTAGGATTGGAGGAAGACTCATTAACAACCTGTGATATGTAGATGACATTGCTTGCAGAAAGTGAAAAAGACTTGAAGCACTTATTGATTAAGATCAAAGACTATATAGTCTTTAGTATGGATTACACCTCAACATAATGGAAACAAAAATCCTTGCAAATGGGGCAATAAGCAACATCAAGATAAATGGAGAAAAGATTGAAGTTGTCAGGGATTTCATTTTATTTGGATCCACAGTCAACATCCATGGAAGCAGCAGTCAAGAAATCAGATGTCGTATTGCACTGGGCAAATTTGCTGCAAAAGACCTCTTTAAAGTGTTAAGGAGCAAAATATGTCACTTTGAAGACTAAGGTATGCCTAACCCAAGCCATGGTATTTTCAATAGCCTCATATGCATGTAAACCTAGATAATGAATAAGGAAGACCAAAGAAGGGTTGATGCCTTTGAATTGCAGTGTTGGCGAAGAATTATTAAAACACTGTGGGCTGCCAGAAAAATGAACAAATCTATCTTGGAAGAAGTGCAGCTGGAATGGCCAGACTTCATCTCACCTAGTTTGATCACATTATCAGAAGGGACCATTCCCTGGAGGGGGCTATCATTCTTGTTAAAGTAGACGGTCAGTGAAAAGGTGGAAGACCCTCAACTAGTTAGAGTGACACAGTAGCTACAATGATGGACTCAAGTATAATAAGAATTGTGAGGATGGGATAGGACTGAACAGTGTTTCATTCTGTTGTACACAGGGTCGCTATGAGTCAGAGCTGACTCAATGGCACCTAACAACAACAATATACGTATGTGTATATATACATACATATATACGTGTGTATATATTTACATGTGTGTACATATTTATACACATACATGTGTGCATATATTCATATACATATGTGTATATAGATACATGTATCATGTATTTATATACACATATATTCGTGTATATGTGTGTGTAAATGCACATGTGTATATAAATATATGCAGATATATGTATGTGTGTGTGTGTGTATACATATATATGCATAGAGAGAGAGAGACATGCCAGGATGCCAGAGTGTCGGCAGTCATTGTCTTTGGGTGATAAAGTTATGGGTAGTTATAAATTTCTTTCTAAATTTTTCTGTATTTTTCTCTAAAAAGGTTGTGTTACTTTTATAATAAGAAAAATAAATTAAGGAAAAAAAAAATACTTGCTCTCCCTTAATTTTTTGAGGTCCAGACTTCAAATGAAACATGATTCCATGAGATTTCTGATCTCCTATCTAACTCATTTCTCTGTTTTTTTGTGTATAGGAACAAAAGTACACTGTGCAAATAAGTGAACTAGAGGTACAGTTCCATCAAAAAGCCAAGGAAATTGGCATGATTCAGACAGAACTGAAAACAGTAAGACAATTCCAGAAGAGAAAAATCCAAGTGGAGAAAGAATTAGATGATGTAAGTTTCTTTCTTCTTCTTCTTTTTCTTTAACTACTCAGGTCTGTAAAAATTTCCACAATTATTTACTTCTGTGAGGCAGCAAAGAGCTCCCTTTGACATTTTAGAGATTATTTGAGAGAAAAAAGGAAGACATATCAGTGTAGGACTAGATACAAAAGATCTGGACTATTAGACTTTTCTTTCTCTAAGCAGTTTTCTTAGTGCATTCACCAAATCTCAGCCAACATACCTTCCCACATTTATCAACAGCTGTCAGACCTTTGGATTGGCTTCAGTAAGAAACAAACTACAATTCTTGGAAAACATCAGTGTAAAGTAGCAAAGTCCCAAAGGAAAATATGTTCAGACGGATAGATGGTAGTTTTAGAATTTTGTAAAGAGCTCTGTAGGTAGGGATGGGTAGGGTGAGGAGCACTGAGTACTTTCAGAAAGTTACTATGACTGTGCTATGCTCTTTCCCTTACTTTTCATTCCCCCAGCTCAGAATATAGTTTTATTGCATTAGTGATAAAGCAGTCAATGGAACAGTGCCAGGTACAAGTAGCTGAAATTAACTATGTAATTTTCAGTAAATTACTCAATCTCTCAATACCTTGATTTCTTCTTCTGTAAAATGAGGATAATAACAGTCTCTGCCTCATAGGATTATTATAGGTATTAAATGAGTTAATGTATGTAAATTATTTTAAATAGTTCATGTGAGAATTACATTAACAGTGATGTCCAGCTCTCTGGGGAAAAAAAAAGTCCTTTTTGTTGTCATTTGCTATTTTGTGGTGTAGATATTTCATTGTGGCCAGTTGTCAAGGTACCAATGCTTTAACATCCTGCTAGCAAATTTCCTGGTATCAGCTGGCCCAGCACACCACTGAATTTACATGAATACTGATGCATTTATTAGTTGCAGTAATGGTAGAAGGAATATTGGCACTTAATATCACATATAGAGTGTAGTGTGTGGGTTAAAAATTGGTGCTCTGAATCAGACTGGTAGAATATAAATACTGTATCTGGACTACCTTGTTAAGTTTCCTTATCCGTAACCTGAAGATAAGAATAATAATTCCATCTTCAAAGGGTCATTGTGAACAAAAAATCGAATTATCTGTGTAAAATGCTTAATGCTGTGTCATAAATATTACCTGCTGTTGCTGATTCTGCTATTACTACTACTAAAATTATCATTATTACAATTAGTATTATTTTAAAAAGTATCCCTTTTAATATCTCTCACTTGCAATCCTGGTGTGTCCTCTCCAAGCATGCAGTGTCCCTCAAGTTCTCCTCTGCCTAACCAGGACTCTGCTTAGCAAGAACAAGCTTTCATGAGAAACCAAAGTCCCTGCATCCTGTTTCTCTTTACCCTTTAAACTGACACACTGAAAGGTATATGAGAATTGAATAAAGTAGACAAAAAAAATGTAGTGGTTAGAGTTGTAGACTTCATGCCCTAGCTCTGCCATTGATAGCTGTGTGGCCATGGATAGTGTGGTAGTTAAATTGTGTCAACTTGGCTGGGCCCAGTTTTGAGTTGCTAGGGAACTAGATATGGTTATTCTCCATGATGCGATTGGTAATCAGCTCCATGGTGGAATCTATTGGAGCAACTGAGTAACTGCTTTAGGGATGTGGTCTTCTTCCAATATACAAGAAGCTGCTTTGAGAAAGGTCTCTGCAGCTTTTTGGCATGCTTGAACCCTACATGCGGCTAACTCTTCATTCAGCAGCCTGCCATGCCCTGCCAATCTTGGAATTTTTTCTGAACTTGAACTAGCGGCCTGCTGTGTTGTTTGATAATCTTGGGACTGTGCCTTTTTACTTGTTAACCTTGGGTTTGGCAGTCTCAGCAGCTAGCAGCTGCCTGAGTCAAGAAAAGCCTCCAGCTTCAGTGGGGCAGGAGCAAGAGGCAGAGCTGAAGCCCAAGGTCAAGGGGCTTTCACCCAGCCCCTAGAGCTTGGCACTTTGTACTTAGACTTCTATCCTCCAAAACTGTAAGAGAATAAACTCCTGTTTGTTAAAACCACCCCATTTGTGGTATCTTCTGTTAGCTCAGCACTAGGTAGCCAAAACAGGTAGTCTGTAAACTCCTCTGAGTCTTAGAGTCCTAATTTGTAAAATACAGCTAAGAATGTCACCTGTCCCCTCTAAGAGGTATTGTTAAATAACACGTTGTTGTTGTTGTTGTTATGTGCCGTCAAGTCAGCCCTGACTCATAGCGACCCCTCCTTGGGTTTCCAAGGCAGTACCACTACGGAAGGAGGATTGCCCAACCTTCCTTCCGAGGAGTGGCTGGTGGGTTTGAACCTCCAGCCTTCTGGTTAGCAGTCAAGTGCCTTAGCCACTATGCTACCAGAGCTCCTTAAATAACATAGCACATGTAAAATATTTAGCACATTGTCTCTTACTAATCCTTCATAAGAGTACTAGTACAGTAGTTGTCAATGTTTTTGTTATTGTTATGATTATAAAGCTTTAAATTTTTAATAAAAGACTCTTGAAAACTCAGATTTAAAGGGATGAATTGGCACATTTCAGGCAAAGTGAGTAGGAGGAAGACATTTTCTTATTGGGAGAATTATGTTTCAGCCTTTCCTAAAAGTTATCCCGAAACCTTCCCAAGAGGCTGCCTTTGTTCATGAACTTGCTTATTTGTTATTTATAATTGTTGCTTTGAAATTGTTCTTGATTCTGTAGTACTATATTTTGGGGAACTCTCTCCTTTTGTGAGTTTCAAGCCCTGAAAATAGTAGTTACATAACTGTTTTCTCTACTTATTTTATATTTTGTTGTTTTCTTAATCTTTGTAAGCTAAGGAGAATAAGAAGAGCCAGATCTACTTGTGTATGTTTGTCACTCCTTAACATTCATAGACTAGTATTTGAAAAGATAATTTGTTAAATGAGTGGTATGCAACCATGCAATTTGTAGACTCTTAGAGCTGGATGAAATTTTAGGGCCTATTTATACTATTCTACAGATGAGGAAAGTGAGCCACAAAGGTGTTAAGTGAAGTAAAGAATAAGCTGTAGCACTGGTAGCAGACTCTTGGTGTCCTGAATCCCTGTCCAGTAATTCAAGCCTCACTCCCTCTATTTCTTCACCTGTTGCTGTACAATAAATTACCCCAAAACCTAGTGACTTAAAGCAATAGTAAACTTTTTTTCTTCTAAGAATTTTATGGTTTCAGTTCTTATACTTCGATCTGTGATCCATAAGCAACTATAAGAGGTTCATGTCAGAAGCTGAGACCTCCCTCTGATACCAGCATCAACTTGAACCTCTCCATAAACTGCTTGAGTATCTTCACTGCTTGGTGGATGACTTCATCCAGATTGAGTAATCCAAGAGAGCCAGACAAAAAGCGATCATTTTCCGTAGCCTCGCCTTGGAAGCACATTCTATTACTTCTATCCAGGACTTCAAACTGGATCAGTCCTGACTGGCAAAGTGAAACCAGGACAGACTCAAATTTTTAAAATTTGGGTCATAGAGTGCTGAGTGGAATGGGAAAAATTATGGTCTGAAGCCCTGAAATGGGAGACTCAGAAGAGAAGTGGTGAGGCCTTTCAAGAGCCTGGTGAATGACATTGCATTATTGCCAGGACTTTAGAGAGTGACACACTTTCAAAGTGGCATGGTTAGCTACCATCTTTGAGCTGGCCACTGTTGTTTTCCACTTAGCCTATTAAGAGATTTGGTTGCTATGCAATGTGCATACTAACCCTTGTTTTCTAAGAGGGAGATTAAGTTTCTATCAGGCCTTCTTTGACCATAATTTTTCCCATTCCAGTTAGTGATCCAGTTTAAAAGTTTTAAACATTAAAGCCACATTAAAAAAAAAATTGAGTCCATTCTTTCATTACTTCTCAGCCTTGACTGACCAGGCTGAACCTTTTTGAATCCCTGCTTCTGCCATATTCTATAGGTTAGAAATGAGTCCCTTAGTCTGGCCTACATTCAAGGGGTGGAGAATTATTTGAAGAAAGGGATGTCAGAGAATTTGTGGATATGTTTTAAAACCACTACACCAGCACAGTCCAAAGTACACATTGCTGCAGGAATAATCTTAAAATTGTTCTTCTGATGTTCTGAGTACTTCCTTAAGAATCTTCTGTAATTGTTCTCCACTGTAAATAGAATATTGTTCAGACACCTCAGCTTGAAAGTCAGGACCTTTCTCCTACCTTGGAACATTATTATCTTCTTTTACTACACTTTTTCCCTTCACTCAAGTTGGTTACTCACTCATTCCTGAAGTCTTTTCTGCCTCTCCTACTTTGTTCACACTGTTTTTTTTTTTTCTTGAATATCCTCCTTTTAGGTCTTTGTCTATTAAAATTTTATACATCCTTTAAAGACGTAGCTCAAATGCATGTTCTCCATGAAAAATTCCCCAGAGTCCTATTTAAAGATAATTTATTTTCTGTGTGTTTCCATAGCATTTTTGTATCTCTTTTATACCCCTTAGCTCATTCTATTTTGGCATTATATTTATTTATCATTTGTCTCATCTCCCCTACTAGACTGTAAGTTCTTTGAATCACAAACAGCATCATCCTTTGTATTCATTGAAACAAAAGATATATGTTGTTGTTGTTGTTATTTGCCATCGAGTTGGCTCCGACTCATAGCGACCCCTCCTTGGGTTTCTGAGGCAGTATCACTACGGAAGTAGGATTGCCCAACCTTCCTTCCGAGGAGTGGCTGGTGGGTTTGAACCACCAGCCTTCTGGTTAGCAGTCAAGTGCCTTAGGCACTATGCTACCAGAGCTCCTAAAAAAAGATAATAGTAATACTCAATAAATCTTTGTTAAATGCTAAGTGGGTCTTTTCATTAAATCTATAATTAAAGGCACCAGTGTTCTATATGAACTATAAAGTTTTATTTTATGTGAAGATCCTGCAGATTGAATCAGTATAGTTAACTTTTCAGGTACTGTCAAAATAGCCATTCTATTTGTAGGTGTACATTCTGCATCAAAGTGAATTAGAACTATGTGTGCATTTTCTAATGGGCCATGGTGTTATTTTTTTTTTAAAGAACAATGTTGCCACCTAGAGGAAAAATAGATTTTAGACTTTTTAAAGATGGCTGTTGGAGAAGACTTAAAATTCTTAGCAAAAATAAAGAAAAAAATAATATGGTTTTAAGGAACTCCAAATATGGAAGAAATTTAGGTGGGTGTAGGGGCCATGAATTTAAAATTGAGAATTATTCTTCCTCATAAGAGAAGAAAATTGATTATACTGTATGTATAAAATTCATTATAAAAATTAAAAAGAGGCTAATTAAATTTAGATTGTTAAAAAGTAGTCAAAGGAGGAGGATCCAAGATGGCAAATTAGGCAGATATTCTATCCGTACCTTCTACAACTCAAGAAACCAGGTGAAATGCATACAGATTAAAATACTGGAACCCAGGGCTTCAAAGGAAAGAATAAAGAACTAGATCAAATACTGATTAGAGAAAGAGACTGAATGAAAACAGCAAACAAGGAGGCATATGGAGTGGTGAACTGTCAATCAGCCCAGTGGATATTTTGAATTATTAAAGCAGAGTTCTTCCTGGGGCAAGAACCTGATAACTGGCTCTGCTCACTCAGACTGTGCCAGCACCCATATCTGTGATCAGCAACTGGCAAGTTGGGAGCCAGTCACCCTACCACCCCACCCAGTCACTGGCTGCCCTACCCATTGGGTGAGTGCCACTACCTGTTCCAGCACCATTAGATTGACAATAGATTTTGGCCAACACCTGCCCAGTCTACCCTCAGCTGCTCTACATGACCAGCGATCAGAGACTTGCATCCACACTCCCACCCATTACCAAATCTACCCCAAGACAGGTGGTGAGTACCCTAGTGCTGCCAAACTAGTGACCAGAGTAGCACACCTCCCTTGTTGCCCTGATATATTAAAACAAACGAAAATATCCCCTCAAAAATAGGGTGATGCAAACCAACATACAGTCCACAAATACAGCAGCACCACAGTTTCTTGGAGACTACGGACAACTCCAAACCACACATAAAAAAATAGGACAAGATGGCTCAAGCAAGTGACCAAGATACAGGACCAAAAAATCTGGAAGAAGAAATGCTATTGGAAGTACCTGATAAGGAATTCAAAAGAATCGTATTTAGGTACCTTCAATGGATTGGGAGAAAGGTCAAGGAAACCACAGACAAAATCAAGGAAAACACAGATAAAACTCTAGGAGAATTTAAAAAATATATATGAAAAAATTGACAAAATAAATGGAAAATTAGATACCATACAAAAACAGCAAACAGAAACCTAGAAGATTAATACAAAAATTTCAAAAATAGATATTGCATTGGAAGGGCGAAGGAGTAGAATTAAATCAGTGGAAGACAGAATTAGCAAAACTGAAGACAAATATCTTAATACTAATCTATCACAGGAGCAATCAGAAAAGGAATGAAAAAAAAAAAAAATGAAGAAACCCTAAGAATTATTTAGGGCACCATCAAGAGCAATAACTTACATGTGAACAGAATTCCAAAAGAAGAGTCAAAAGAAAAAAAGGCACTGAGAAAATCATCTCAGATATGTTGGAAGAAAATTCTCTGATATCATGAAAAATGAGAAGATATGTATTCAAGAAACTCAACAGACCCCAAATAGGATAGACCTCAAAAGAAGATCAAGACATATCATAATCAAACTTTTGAAAATCAAACACAATCAAAGAATCCTGAAAGTAGTTCAGGAAAAATGAAAGGCTAGCTACAAAGGAGAACCAAAAAGACTAAGCTCTGATTTCTCTGTAGAAACCAGCAGATGGGACAACAATGGATGACATGTATAAAACCCCGAAAGAAAAACTTGCCAAAGAATTATATGTCCAGCAAAAATTTTCCTCAAATACAATGATGAAATTAAGATTATTTCCAGATAAAAAGAAATTAGGGAGCTCTGGTTGTGTAGTGCCTAAGGCATTTGACTGCTAACGAGAAGGTTGGTGGTTCAAACCTACCAGCCACTCCTTGGAAGGAAGATTGGGCAATCTACTTCCATAGACATACCACCTTGGAAACCCAAGGAGGGGTCACTAAATTAAGGGAGTTTATAAAAATCAGATGATCCTTACAAGAAATGCTAAAGGGAGTCCTTCAGAGAGAAAACCAACAATGGCAGCCAACAACCTGAGATGAGGACACACAATAATAACATCCAGAAATCAACTCAGGTATGTTGTTGTTGTTGTTATGTGCCGTCGAGTCGGCCCCGACTCATAGCAACCCCTCCTTGGGTTTCCGAGGCAGTATCACTACGGAAGTAGGATTGCCCAACCTTCCTTCCAAGGAGTGGCTGGTGGGTTTGAACCACCAGCCTTCTGGTTAGCAGTCAAGTGCTTTTGCCACTATGCTACCAGAGTATAGAAGTATCAAAAATAAAATAAACCTACAAAACTGAGAATAGGAAACCAGAGATGTCAATTTGTAAACAATGACTACTGCAAAACAAAAAGGGAATAAATGGTATAGTTACAGAACTTCCAAATGGAGAGGAAGTCAAGACAATATCAAGATAGAATGGACAGTTTTAAACTTGGGAAGATAATAAATTACAAGGTAAACTCAAAGAAAATTAATATAATTTCTCATCAAAATAAAAAAATAAAAAAGATTCAGTAAAGACAAAACAGCAATGAAAGAAAAGATAAATAAGAAAATCCATTAAAAAAATTAACTTGGTGTAGAAAAATATAGAGAGCAAAGAAACTATCAACACCACAGAATAGCAAACAGCAAAATGATAGCAGTAAAATCCATACCTATTGATAATTACACTCAATGTAAATGGATTAAATGCACTACTCAAGAGAAATTAGCAGAATGGATAAGAAAACATGACCCATCAATCTGCTATCTACAAGAGATACATCTAAGACACCAAGACAAAAGCAAACTAAAAAATCAAAGGATGGAAAAACATACCAAGCAAATGGCAACCAAAATAAAGTAGAAATGGCAATATTGATTTCTGATCAAATAGACTATAAGGCAAAAAGCAAAAGAGACAAGGAGGGACATTATATAATGACTAAAGGGTCAATCCAACAAGAGGACCTAACCATAATAAGTATCTGTGGTAGTTAAAGTTATGTGTCAACTTGTCTGGGCTGTGGTATTCAGTGGATGGGCAGCTGGATGTAGTTATTCCACAAGATGAGATTGTGATCACCTCCATGGTGAAATCTGCTGTGAGCAGCTAGGGAGCTGCCTTTGGTGTGTGGCCTGCTTCTGGTATATAATAAGGAGAAGCATTGGGAACAGTCTCGAGCTTCTTGGCACATCTGGATCCTGCATTTGGTCAAGTCATCAGCGGCATCAAGCATGTTGCCTGCCAATCTTGGGCCTGTTTCTGGACTTGAAGTAGTGGCCTACTATGTTCCTTGCTAATCTTTGGACTGTGCCATTTTATTTTTCAATCATGTGTTCATCAGCCTCAGCAGCCAACAGTGGATGAATCAGAAAAAGCCTCCAAGTCTAGTGGGTCTGGAACAGGAGGAAGAGCTGAAGCCCAAAGTTGAGGGACCTTCAACCAGCCTGTAGAGTCAGCACTTTGGACTCAGACTTCTAGCCTCCTAAATTGTAAGGGAATGAATCCCTGTTTGTTAAAGTCATTCACTTGTGGTATTTCTGTTATAGCAGTAGTAGAGAGCCAAGACAGTATCTAGTCACTCAATGAAAGAGCCCCAAAATATATAGAATTAAAAAGAGAAATAGACTACTACAAAATAATAGTAGGAGATTTTAATACACCACTTTCAATGAAGGACAGAACAACTAGAAATAAACTCAGCAAAGATACAGTAGATCAAAACAACATGATCAACCAATTAGACCTCATACATGTACACAGAATATTTCACCCAACAACAGCACAATATACATTCTTTTCCAGTGTCCATGAAGATTTTCTAGAATAGACCATATGTTAGAATACAAAGCAAGCCTCAATAAATTTAAAAACATTGAAATACTACAAAACATCTTTTCAGATGACAATGCTATAAAATTAGAAAATAACAACAGGAAGATCAAGGGGAAAAAAATCAAATATATGGAAACTGAATAAGACTCTGCTTAAAAACTACTGAGTAACAATGTGGAACAAAACTCAAAATATCATTTGAAAAAAAAAGGGGGGACCAGGTTTGCTGGTCTGATAGAGCCTGGTGGAACCACTGAGACTATGGCCCCTAGCTGCCCTTCAGGTCTGGAATTG
>NW_006921666.1:8305644-8308565 GCF_000298275.1 Orycteropus afer afer | reverse complement strand
AACACAAGTAAACATCTTTCTGGTATTCTTTGCCTTGAGCCAAGATCCATCTGACAACAGCTATGATATCCCTTGTTCCACATCCTCTTCTGAATCTGGCTTAAACCTCTGGAAGTTCTCTGTCAATATATTGCTGCAAACATTTCTGAATTATCTTCAGTAAGATCTTACTTGCATGTGATATTAATGATATTGTTAATAATTTCCACATTCCAACAGAGAACAACAAATTAAAATCAGGACACTTGACATCCACACCAAAACAAAATCAGAAATAGATGCTCAAAATAAGCTCATAAAATACTGTACACAAAGAAAACAAGGGAGTCAGTCTGCAGATGACACCATCAACAAAGCAAATAAAACCAAAAACCAAACCTACTGCTGTCAAGTCATATCTGACTCATGGTGACCCCTCCTTGGGTTTCCAAGGTGATATCACTATGGAAGTAGATTGCCCAACCTTCCTTCTGAGGAGTGGCTTTTGGGTTTGAACCACCAGCCTTCTGGTTAGCAGTCAAATGCCTTAGGCACTATGCTACCAGAGCTCCTACAAAGCAAACAGAATAAAAGTTATAAGTACAAAATTTCCAAATGGAGAGGAAGACAGGACAATGTCCTTATAGAACAGATTGTTCCAAAATTACAGAGACAAGAATTCATTCCAAGGTAACAACAGAGAAAATTAACAGTCTCCCTAAGCAAACCCAGAAAGAAGGAAAACATATGGGCTTAGTAAGCGCAAAACCAACAATAAAGAAGAAAAGAGAAGAAACACATGATAACAAAATGACCTCAACACAGAAAAGTATATGGATCAAGGAAATCTCCAACACCATGACAAAAACCACAATAGAATGACAACAATCAATTCATAAGCTCTCACTAATTACACTTGATGTGAATGGACTAAATGCACCAGTCAAGAGAGAGTGTGACAGATTGGATAAGAAAGTAAGACCCATCGATTTGCTGCTTACAAGAGACCCACCATAGACACAAAGATAAAAAACAAATTAAAAATTAAGGGGTGGAAAAAAATACACCAAGTCAATGGTAACCAAAAAAGAGCAGGAGTGGCAATATTAATTTCTTATAAAATAGACTTCAAGGTGAAAAACAGCATAAGGGACAAAGAAGAACATTATGTGATGCTAAAAGGGTCAGTTGACCAAGAAGACATTACCATAATAAATAACTACGCACCCAGTGAAAGTGCCCCAAAATACGTGATGCAAATATTAACTGAATTGAAAGGAAAAACAGACAACTCTACAATAGTAGGAGGGGACTTTAACACACCATTTTCAAGGAGGGACAGATCAACTAGAAAAAAACTCAATAAAGATACAGAAGAACTCAACAACACAATCAACCAACTCAACCTCATAGACATATACAGAGCACTCTATCCAACAAAAGCACAATTCACATTCTTCTCCAGCACACATGGATCATTCTCCAGAATAGATCATATGTTAGGACATAAAACAAGCCTCAATAAAATAATAATTAAAAAAAATTGAAAAACTACAAAGCATCTTCTCAGACCATGATGCTATAAAATTAGAAATTAATAATAGGAAGATCAAGGGAAAATATCAAATGTGGAAGCTGAATAATAAACTGCTCTGAAACTACTAGGTAATAGAAGAAATAAAGTGTGAAATAAAAAAATTGCTAGAAACAAATGAGAATGAAGGTAAATCTTACCAAAACCTATGGGATATAGTGAAAGCAGTACTCAGAGGTCAACTTTTAACAATAAATGCATACATCAAAAAAAGGGAAAGAAACTAAATCAACACTGTAACTCAACAACTCCTACAATTAGAAAAAGAGCAACAAAAAGAAACATACAGTATCCAGAAGTAAGGAAATAATAAAGATCAGAGCAGAGATAAACAAACAAACAAAAAGATAGAGAAAATCAACAAAAGAAGAAGCTGGTTCTTTGAAAAGATTAACAAAATTGACAAACCACTGGCAAATCTAACAGAAGAAAAGATGCTCTTCTTTTAGATGCAAATAACAAGAATAATAAACAAAAACGGTGACATCACAACGGAACCAACTGAAATAAAAAAGATATTGACAGAACATTATGAAGAACTGTACTCCAACAGATGCAAGAACCTAGACGAGATGGACAAGTTTCTAGAAACACAAGACCTACCTAAGCTATTCCAGTCAGAAAAAGAATACTTTAACAGATCCATAATGAAGGAAGAAATTGAGCAGGTCATAAAAAAAAAAAAGTGTCCCACAAGAAAAAGTCCTGGCCCTGATGGCTTCACTGGAGAATTTTACCAAACATTCAGGGAAGAGTTGACACCTATACTACTCGAGGTATCCCAGAACATAGTAAAAGATTGAGTACTTCAAAATTCATTTTATGAAGCAAGCATTGCATTGATACCAAAACGAGAGAAAGACACCACTAAAAAGGAAAACTAAAAACCAATATCCCTCATGAATATAGATGCAAAAATCTTCAACAGAATCCTAGCCAACAGAACCCAACCACATATCAAAAAAAATAATAATACATCCTGACCAAGTATATCCTTGTATGCAAGGATGGTTCAACATCAGAAAAACAATCAATGTAATCCACCATATAAACAAAACAAAAGAAAAGAACCATATGATCATATCAATCGGCACAGAAAAGGTGTTTAATAAAATCCAACACCCATTCCTATTCAGAACTCTTAGCAAAATAGGAATAGAAGGGAAATTCCTCAGTATAATAAAGGGCATATACACAAAGCCAATGGCCAACATTATTGTTAACAGAGTGCGGTGTAGTAAATTACTTAGTATGGCTTTTCTACCCATAAGTCATTGTAAACTCAGTGGTGGAATGAGCAACTGAGGAGCTGATTGTAAATGTTATCCAAGTGGAGTATTTCTGTTGG